>NC_056736.1:542432680-542484476 GCF_019279795.1 Protopterus annectens
CTTTTACCCTACCTACTTGAAAACCAACTACTGACTCCTACACAACATGGGTTTAGACCAGGATATAGCACCACCACCACTGCCCTCCTTTCCTTCTTCAAAATCATCAACTCTGCTCGCGACTCTGGTCACATAGTTTCTACCCTCCTCCTCGACTTATCCAAGGCCTTCGATACTGTCTCCCATCAACTCCTGCTTTCTAAACTCTCTCATCTTAATCTTTCCTCTTCTTCAATCAAATAGTTCACCACCTATCTTTCAGCCAAAGAACAAGCTGTAAAATGCAACTACTGTACTTCCTCTTTCCTTCACAGCCCAACAGGAGTACCTTAAGGCTCTATACTGGGTCCCTTACTATTTAATATTTTTATCAATGATTTCCACCAAAAGATCACTAATGCTAAACTCATGCAATACGCAGACAACTCTACTATCATCTGCTCTGCTAAAACTCTCCCCATATTAAACATTACTCAGGAGGCCTTCTCCTCCACTGAGTCTTGGATGCTTGACAACCACCGAGCCCTTAATGCTGCCAAATCCAAAATAATGATTTTTACTCCTTCTAGACATACTGCTGTTGACAAAGCATCCTTCTCTATACTCAGTCTAAACAAAATATCTATTGAAATAGTTCCCCATGCAAAACTTCTGGGCGTCCTTATCGATGACCAGCTAAAGTTTGATGTCCACCTACAAACCAATATAAAAAAAAAATCAAAAACTCGGAATGCTTTATCAACACAGACGCTACCTCTCTCTTTCATCCAGACAATTCCTAACTACCATTTACCTTATCCTCTCTCTCTTTTGTATGAAGCACCACTACTCAGTATCTCCAATCAACCCTGAAGTCTAAACTATCCTCATGCTATAATAAAATTTTTAAGTTTGCCACAGGATCCAAATCCTCCACTCATCATTGCAACTCCCTCCATGCACTAAACTGGTTGGAACTCCAAGGCTACCTAACTTTCATTCAACTAACAGTAGCACACAAGCTCATTTGTAAACCCACTAGCTGTCCATCACTCTCCTCTTCCTTAAAACTTCACCAGCCACACAGAACACTTAGATCCACAAATCAAAACCTCTTGGAACTTCACAAGCCTTTACATTCACCAGGGCAACTCTTACTATCATTCTCCCTTGATAGATTATGGAACTCTCTTCCCCATCACATTAGAACTACCCAGAATCTCCCTTCCTTTAAAACCTTACTCCACTCTCCTCTCTCCTGTCTCTGGGAATGCTCCTGCATGCATCCTACCTGAATCCTGACATCTAATCTCTCTCTCTCACTTTCTCTTTCTTATCCTACTCTAAACTCTGCCTTTGCTTAAATTCTTTTGTCTACAATTATGATGTACTAAATGAGCATTAATTTGTTTGTTCTTGTAAATATCTAGACATGTTTGACTTGGTTCTTATATCTGAATTGTTTTCAGTTCTTTTGTTTCTCTTATATGCTGTATTAGTTATCACTTTTAAATATGTTTTAATATTGTATTTCTGTCTGGAGCTTTTCTCCTTGGGCTTCCACTGAAAACAGGCTACCTTGGCCCAATGGACTTTCCCGGTTAACAAACTGAAATATATATATATATATATATATACACACACACACATATGCTGCTTTTTTCTCTTTTTTTTTAACTTCTGATGTACTAACAGCACACAGCATATGTTAGACTTCTACTGCATTTCTCACCCTGAAAAGCAATCTTGAATATACCCATGGTTAGTAGAAATTTAGCAAAATGCAACATATGTCAGACTATCACTATAAAATAACTGAGCGTGCTTAGGTGAAAGCAACAGTAGCTCACCACTGAGATTTTCTTCTTGTCAAAACTCTTTATTATGAACAATATAGACAATATCACACTGAAATTAGAACTCTAGCAAAACTTTTTTTTAACAGTAGTTTAACAAGGAATAATATAGGAAATTATCTTTGGATAATTAGGAAAGTACAGTTTTGTACCTACCATAAATGTAGATGTTCGAGTGTTCACCCTGCTGCAGTCATCACACTTGGGTTATCCTGTCGTCAGGCAGTCCCGCAGTCGTCCGGAATTCCAAAGTCTTGGTCCGGCGTCGGTTGCTGTCGCCTCTTCCCCGACGTCAGTGCGCCATGGGTATATATAATGCAACCTAATGCAACAGACGCCATTTTCTTCAGTTTTTCTTGCCCCAGATGTCAGGTGCCCCCAAAAAGGTGGTCAGAATTAGTACCAAATGGAGTGAACACTGCACAAACACAAAATCCCTTCAGCTATAAGCAAATACATCAGTAAGGCATAGAAGAGATTTTTCCAGTAGATCAGAGGGGATGGAGGGAGGGTAACCTGGACTGCAGAAGGGTGAACACTCGAACATCTACATTTATGGTAGGTACAAATCTGTACTATGTTCATCGTGTTACCCTGCTGCAGTCATCACACTTGGGTTAAATCCCAAAGCTAAGGTAGGGGAGGAGGTATCATAGAGGGTTAGTGGAGGCAATAAGGCCCTGCAGAACTGCAGTGGTGAAGCCTGCCCTGGACTTAGAGTAAAGAGGTAAGCGATAGTGTCTGGTAAAGCTGTGTACTGAACTCCAAGTTGCAGCTTCTAAAATTTCCTTGGTTGGAACCCCCCTGAGAAAGGCTGTAGAGGTAGCTGTTGACCTGGTAGAGTGGGATCAAATGGTAGCAGGAACTGGTTTCCCATGATGGGTATAGCAGAAACGTATGCAATGACCTATCCATTTAGAAATGGTTTGCTTAGATATAGCTTTCCCTTGAGAAGCTGTAGCATAGGATACCAAGAGCTGGTCAGTTTTTCTGAAAATCTTAGTTTTGTCCAAGCAGTAACGAAGCTGCCTGTGAATGTCCAAGGAATGCAGGAGTCTCTCACCTTTGTTCTGTGGATTGAGGAAGAAGGTGGGTAAGTGTATGGTTTGATTTAAAGCTACACTGGAAACCACCTTAGGCATAAAGGAAGGATTAGTTCGTAGAGAAACTCTGTCTTGATGAAAAATGAGGAAAGGTTCCACTGCCATTAGTGCCTGTAGTTCTAAGACTCTCCTAGCTGAAGTTATTGCTAGGAGCAGGGCAGTCTTCCATGATATAAACTGTAGATCTGCAGAGAGAGCTGGTTCAAAGGGAGGTAGTGTTAGTTTTTCCAGAACAAAGTTGAGGTCCCATGTTGGTGTAGGAGCTCTCCTGGGTGGTCTAATGTTTTTTGCCCCTCTGAGGAACTGCCTTAGAAGAGGATGTGAAAATAAAGGTGGATCCGTGTTGTAGTGAGCTGAAATAGCTGAAGCATGGATTTTAATTGAGGGAAAAAAAGTCCTTTGTGCAACATCTCAGCTAAATACTGCAGAATGTGAGGCTGAATTGTGTCTTGGCCTTTAGTTTGGTTCCAGGCACAAAACCTTTTCCATTTGTCCGAATAAGCCTTCCTGGTGCTTGACCTCCTGGCTTCCAGAATAACATCCAGAACTGCTGGTGAAAGAGGAGCTGGTTGGATGTTTAGTTGATTTTTCATGCAGCCAGATTTAAAGTTTTGAGCTGGCTGTGAAGAATCTGTTTGTTTTGTTGTGTGAGCAAATGGGGTATTTGAGGCAATATCCAAGGTGGGCTGTGGGCCATATTTTTCAATAGCGGGTACCAGTGCTGGCGTGGCCAGTCTGGGGCTATGAGAATCAGTCGTGGTCTCTCCTTTTTGACCTTCAAAAGAACCTTTGTGAGGAGAGGTAATGGAGGGAAGGCATATGCTGTCAGGAAGGCATATGCTGTCAGATTTTTCCAACTGAAAGAGAGCGAGTCCACTTTCCAAGCTTGATGGTGGAAGGTCCTTGTACAAAATTTTGTCAGTTGGTAGTTTTGAGGACTGGCAAACAGGTCTATGTTTGGAAGGCCCCATTTTTGAGTTATCATTGCAAATATTTGTGGATCTAGTTTCCACTCGTGGGGATCTTTGATGTTTCTGCTGAGGTCGTCTGCCAATGTGTTCTTCTGTCCTGGCAGGGATTGAGCTTGTAACTGGACTTGGTAGGCCAGAGCTGTGTTCCATAAGATCATTGCTTGCCTGCATAGAGGGTAGGAATGTGTACCCCCTTGCTTGTTTATGTACCACATTACTGTGGTGTTGTCCGTCTTTATTGCAAGTTGTCCTGGATGTAATAGATCCTTGAAGGCTGTCAGAGCTTTCTGTACAGCTAGCATCTCTTTTTGATTTATGTGCAGATTTCTTTGATCTGCAGTCCATAGGCCTTGAATGCATTGACCTGCCATGTGTGCCCCCAGGTGTAGTCTGAAGCATCTGTTGTGATAGTCTGCCTGGCTGGGGGCAAGGTGAAAGGCTGACCCTTGTTGAGGTGACATGCCTGTGACCACCACAGAAATTCCTGTCGTAGGCAGGGAATGAGAGATATCATTGTGTCCAAGCTGTGGCTGTGTTGAGACCATACGCTTTTTAGGTACCACTGTAATTTCCTCATATGCAGCTTTGCAAATGGTATTAGTAGTATGCAAGATGCCATGAAGTCCAAAGCCTGCAGAATTTTTCTTGCAGTTAATTGGGTCTTTGTTGCCATTGTCTTGAAATACTGAGTCAGTTGTAGCTGCTTGTCTGGCGTAAGATAAGCCTTCTGGGCCGTTGTATTCAAGCTGGCACCCAGGAATGTCATTTTTTGTGAGGGTACTAGTTTTGACTTCTTTTCGTTTACTGTGTACCCCAGGCAGCTTAGTAGATGCTTTACAAAGGCCAGATGATGTAAGAGAATGTCTTTGCTTTCTGCTTGGATGAGGCAGTTGTCCAGGTATGGATATATTTGAATTCCTCTTTGTCTGCAGTATGCAATCACTGGCGCCAGGCATTTTGTGAAAACTCTGGGTGCAGTAGATAAGCCAAAGGGCAGTGCAGAGAATTGGTAATGGTTTGAACCTGCAATGAAACAAAGTTATCTTCTGCAACTTTGTCTGATAGGGACATGCAGGTATGCCTCCTTGAGGTCCAACGTTACTAGCCATGCTCCCTTGCCTAACATGGGAAGTAGCTGCTGTAGTGTTAGCATCTTGAATTTGGGTACTTGTAAGTAAGTGTTTAGAATTGAAAGGTCCAGAATTGGTCTCCAAGCATTTTCCTTTCTGGGCACAAGAAAGAGCCTTGAGTAAAATCTTTGGCCTTGCTCTCGAGTAGGTACCAGCTGAATGGCTCTCATGTCCATGAGAGCTGTAATTTGTTTTTGTGCCTCTGCCCATTGATGTTGTGGCAGGTTTGGCATTCCTGTTTTCTTTGGCAAGGTGTGAAAGTGGAATCTGTATCCTCGTAATATTATGTCTAGGACCCATTTGTCCTTTGTGACTATCCGCCAGTTGTCTGCAAAAAGTGTGAGTTTTCCCCCCAAGGGGGCTGCCAAGAGAGTATTGATTGGCCAGATGAGGTGCAAGTCATTGAGTTTGCCTTCTGGTGGATTGAGACCTGTCTTCTCCTCCCTTCTGTGCTGTAGTGCCCCATTGGCGAGGTTTGTACTGGGCTTGTGGTTGTCCTCTGCCCCTTGGGCGTCTGTATTTACCCCTCTGCTGTCTGTCAGTGGCTGGAAAGGACCAATTTTTTTGTTGGCTAGTTTCTGCTGAAGCGAGGGGGTTGTACTTGTAGGAAATCTTTGACTGTCTGCATAGATTTTGCCTTATCTTCCATTTTCTTTAAAACTTCTTCTGCTTTAACTCCAAAAAGAACATCCTGCTGTAAGGGAGCATCTAGTAGCTTTGCTTTAACATGATCAGGCAGAGTTTGTTCCTTTAACCAAACATGCCTACGTATAACAGACCCAGTGACAGCTGCTCTGCAGGAGGCCTCCAAAGAATCAAACCCACACTGTAAGGTATGTTTGCCCACCTGCTCAGTGGCATGCAACAGATCCTGTACTTCTTTCAATTCAGATTGCTGAGGGAGAGTGGTTACTCTTTGCTTTAACTGAGAGATTAGAAATTGCTGATACTTAAGCATATGAAATTGACAATTCAGTGCCCTCATAGCTAGTGTGGCTGAGGTGTAAACCTTTTCCCCCCCACCTGTCTAGTGCTCTGGAATCCCTTTCAGAAGGTACTGGGTTTTTAGCCATAGAAGCCTTAGCCCCCTTGGGACCCTGGGAGATAGTCTCTGGGTCAGCTACTGGGCTTTTGTAGAGAAATTTGTGGGAATCAGGCACTCTGTAGTATCTGTCAGGCTTAGCCGGAGCAGGAGGTAGAGAGTCTGGGTTGCAACTGGATTCTAAATAGACATCATCCACAATGTCCAAAACTGGTGGGATGGCAAGTGGTCTGTGTTGGGGGAGTAAAAGAAACTCTCTGAGCATTTTCTTTGAATCAGAGTAGTCTTGACCTTCCCAGTGAAAATGTTCCCTCATAGTGTGTAAAGTTTCCCCAAAGGAGTAGTCTTCAGGAGGAGAAGCTGAGGGAATAGAGTCCTCAGCATCAGAATCTTCATAAGGAGAGAAAGAATAGTCTTGGTCCTCAGAGGAGTCTGAAGAAATGGACATTTGCTCAGAGGAAGCAAAATCTTCCTCTTGTCTAGGCCTTTTGTCAGGAGGGGCCTGTGAACCCCTGATTAAAGAAATCAAATCTTCAGCCATTTTGAGCATCTGTTTCTTAGGCATAAGGCCTTGAACAGGAGACTGAAGTGCAGTCCTTTTAGTTTTAGAAGGAGTCTTCGACTTAGAAAACGTTTTAATGGTGATAGTCGTCGGTCTGAAAATGCCTTCAGAAACTGATGGCGTTTCTGTAGCACCGACATCTTTTGAAGCAAAGTCGTCGGAAGGGCCTGAAGTAAAAGGCTGCGTCTGCCTGGTACATTCCGTCAAAATATCCGTAGCGGTCACGAGTTCCAGATCTGCGGTAGTCAGGGGCTGCATCGGAGCCTCACTGAGGACCGGAGACCAGATCAGCCGAGGCCTCGGAATCTGGCTTAGGCCTGGGCTGTCTGTCCTTATCCCTGCGTTTTTTGTGCACGCCGGTAGTCGGTTGCTCCGACGGCATGTTGTAGTTAAATTTCCTGCCGAAGTAGTGTCATGCGAAATCAAAGCGTCTTTTAATAGTACGTTTATTAAACCTAGCACAAAACCGACAAGAAGTGACGTTGTGATCTGGGCCTAGGCAAGGTATGCATAAGAATGAAAATCCTTATGAGGTATTTGCTTCCCACAAGAAATACAATTGTTAACTTTTTCTGACATTGGTCTGAGGCAAGAAAAGTTTCCCCAACGGGGTACTTAGCTTTATAGAAGACTTCGATCTGAAATTCGAATTCGAAAATCTCAGGAGTCGGCCGACCGGCACTTGCAAACTGCTTCTGCTTTGGGCACCACACGGCAAGAAAGACTGAAGAAAATGGCGTTGGTTGCATTATATATACCCCTGGCGCACTGACGTCAGGGAAGAGGCGACAGCAACCGACGCTGGACCAAGACTTTGGAATCCGGCTGACTGCGGGACCGCCTGATGACAGGAGAACCCAAGTGTGATGACTGCAGCAGGGTAACACAATGAACATCAACAAACACCTATGATTGCTAATCTATCCATAATGATTCTACTGCAGCTCTATGCTGAATCTGAGCCCATCACATTGTCCCTTCTGGAAGAGAAAGGTAAGCTTCTAATGGCAAAACGCATTGCTTTTCTGGAGAAATATACATTTTTGCTTTTTTACTTCTGATGTAATGAAAATTAAATACAAATGTATTCTGGACATGTGATGAATTATGCACCCTGAAATTAAGTCATATACCCAACCCAATGAAAACTGATCATAACACAACAGGACAGAAAGTCACTGTGAAATAACCTAAAAACATTATGTTTAATCCTTCTGTATAAAAAAGGACATATGTCAGTCCCCCCTTCGGGATTCTTTATAAAATGTTCCAGGATTTATAACTGGATAATAAACTATAAAACAATCCTAAGTTGTGCCAGGGCAGGGAACATGTGAGGAGTATTTGAACAAAGCTTCTTCTTCTATGATCAAAGCTTATAATTTTAGTGCTACAACACTGAAATTACTAATACAGATTTTGGTGGTGTGGTAGTTTATTTCATCTACTTACATTATTAAACTAATGCAAAAAGGAAAAAAAAATAGAATTTAGCAGTCTTGATATGCATGAGATCAGGCTGAATCTTGGGCTGAGAAGGACTGCCTTTAAAGTAACACTGCAAATGTGTTAACAAAATTATGATAGGCCAAAGAAGGATTCAAGTAAATATTGTCAGAACTGCAGAAGGGTGATAGCAATTTTTGGAATTTATTAACAGGTTAAATAAGTGAATAAATAAGTGGAACAGGTCTTGAGGCCTCATTCTAACCAGCTGGTATGACTTTGAAGGGGGCATGAAGGAGGTTAAACACAGAACCACCACTTCCAGGCAATGTTAGAGCCTAGAATTGTTGATAAAGGAGACAGAAGCAGGTGCAAAAATACACTTCAGAGGTATTACTAAAAATTCTAAGGGGATGAACTGGGTTGAGTCACAAAACCTACATTAGTGGAATGGACTGATTTGCTGAAAAAAGAGATAGGAATTGGAGAACCCATAGGGCTTTTCTCAAACAATCAATCTGATGTTTCCTAAACCGCCTGTTGGTTTTACTCCAATGAAATTAAAGAAAGGATTCTGTCAAAATCATGGGCTCCCGTGGAAATATAAAGGTGGCAGAAGCAAGAGCATGGTGAGATCAGTATTATTCAGGTGAAACAAAGCAAAGTAGCTTTTTGTAATGCAATAAAGCTATGCAGGACAGGGAATTATTTACACTGTTGTATCCAGCCCACTTCCGAATTAATCATCCTGAGGGACCAGTGGCACTTTATGTCCCTGAAGATAGCGGCTAAGCTTCTTTCCCTGCTTCATGAGGAAGATGACGGCACATGACAGACAACAAGAATTGTCTGAGAAGACTCTCCAACAATTTCAAGGCAGGTCAGAAAGAAAAAAATGTTTTCCTTGTCTGTCAAACAATAATGTTACAAAGGCAGTCAGCAACATTTGCAGTGAGTCAGAAACAAAGTCATACAGAAAAGTGTTATCACAAGACTTTGAATAAAAGTTGAACCAAAATGTTGAACGCATTACCCTAATGCCTTTTGGCTATCTTGAAAAATGGAGTACTGTAATTTCTCTTAACTGAATCTAGGTATAAAGAAGTTGTGTAAAAATCTTACCATAACCATATATGTCCTTCTCTTCCATGTTGCAGTACTCTCCACACTTGGGTTCTCCTCTCTTGCTACCTGAAAGTCCGGCCAGTATACAAAAGCTTGTAGTCACTGCTGGGTACGTGGGACATCAGATGTTGGCCTAGGGGAATGTGGGCCATAAAAGTAACATTTGCAAGCATCAGACCTCAGAATTGAGCGCCCCAGTTAGACCCCAGTCCCAGGAAACTGTGCAAGTCCAATGCCATCCAGTTAGAGGGAAAAAGGGGGATTACTGCAACATGGGAGAGAAGGACATTTATTCTATGTCCTGTTCTCATGTTGCAGTATTCTCAACACTTGGGTGAATGCCAAAGCTCACAGGAAAGAAGAGGGTGGTGGGCTGGAAATATTTTCTATAAATCCATAGTACCCTGGCGAATCCAGCCTTGAAATTGGAAATGTTGTCCAATTTGTAATGCTTAGTAAAGGTGTGGACAGAGGACCATGTAGCTTCCTCTAAAATTGTGGCAGTGTCCAAACCTTTGAAGAAAGCTCCAAATGAAGCCATAGCCTAGAACAGTGTGTTTTAATTTTTGACCAAAAGAATTTCCCATGGTATGCATAGCAGAAGGAAATTGCTCTGGAAATCTAGGGTGAAAATTGCCTGCTTTGTCACAGCTTTCCCCAGGGCTCTGGGATGAAAAGAGACAAACAACTGGTCTAAGTTTCTGATATGCTTGGTTTTGTCCAGACAGAACATAAGCTGTCTATGCACATCAAGAGAATGTAAGACTCGCTCTCACTGTCACCTTGAGGGTGAGCAAAAAAGGTGAGGAGGTGAATGGCTTGATTTAAGGATAGTTTATTGACCACCTTGGGCATGAAGGAATGGATGGTTCTAAGGCTTACCCTATCTTTGTGAAACATGATGAAAGGAGGGATGGCCATTAGGGCCTGTAACTCTAACACTCTTCTAGCTGATGTCAGGCCAACTAGTAGTACTGTTTTCCAAGTGCAGTGTTTCAGGGAGGCCCTAGAAGCTGGTTTGAAGGGAGCCACTGTGAGGTTCTCAAAAACATAATTCAGGTCCCAGGGTGGAGGGATGGGTTTCCTGGGGGGACCTGAGATGCAAACTCCCTTTAAGAAAAGCTTAGCAGGGAAACGAGAAGCCAGTGGGGGATCCAGAGGCAGACAAGCTGAAATAGCAGCAAGGTGGGCTTTAACAGAGGAGTATGCCAATCCTGACTGCAAGAGTTCACACAAGTATGATGGTAACAAAGGGACACCACCCTGGAAAGGGTCCAACTGTTTTTATATACACCATGAGAAGAATCTTTTCCATTTCAACATACAGGACCTCCTTGTATTAGGTTTCATGGCGTCCTGCAGGACTGAGAGCACGTCCTCATTGTAAAGGTGTCTGTTAGGGATCAGAATTCTATCACCCACAGGGTAAGGTTCAAAGTTTGTAGATGTGTGTGCATTAGGGATCCCTTGTCCTGTGTGAAAAGGTGCACTCTGTGAGGTAACTTGTGGTGCTTGCCCCTGGCTAAATGCAGAAGAAGGGAGAACCAGTGCTGTATTGGCCAAAAGGGAGTCACCAACAAGATTTTTGGTTTGTCCTGTTGAATTTTCAGCAGGACTTTCTGTAAAAGTGGGAAGAGAGGAATGCATACATAAACATCCCCTTCTAAGAGATTGAGAAAGCGCCTGTTGCCCTTGCCAGGGGACTGGGCAGCCTGGTGCAAAAGATGGAAGCTGTCTGTTCATAGTGGAGGGAAAGAGATCTCGCTGAGGTATACCCCATTTGTGGACTATGTCCAAGAACACATCCCTGTGGGGCATCCATTCGTCGGACTGTGACATGGACCTGCTCAATGTGTCTGCCTGCGTATTCTGCTCTGAAGGGATATACACAGTCTGTAGTGTAATTCCCTGTTTTGTGACAAGCTCCCACACTTGGAGAGCTAGTCTGCATAGCAAGTAAGATTTAGTTCCTCCTTGCTTGTTCACATACCACTGTAGTACTGTCTGTGAACAATTTTAGTGGACCCTGTTTCAGCATATGTTGGACGGCCTTTAAGGCCAAAAAAATTGCTCTCATCTCTCTGGTATTGATATGTTCCTGTCTGAAGGAGTCTGGCCAAGTGCCCTGGACTCTCAGTGAACCCATGGCTGCTCCGCAACCTAGACGGAGGCATATGTATACATCTCCTGCATTGGTAGGGGTAGCTGTAAGGGGAGTCCTGGGTTCCAGCTCACTTGGTCCTCCCACAACTAGATATTTTTTTCAGGCAAGGAAGGAAAGGGATTTTGTACTCTAGAGCACGACAGTGCTGTGTCCACATAGCCCTTGGGTATCACTGCAGCTTCCTCATGTGGAGCCTTGCCAGTGGTAACATGGGAATGGTTGATGTCATGTGAGCCAGGAGTGTGAGGTACTGCCTGGGAGTGAAGTCTGTGGCTTCGAGAACAGTAGGCAGGTACTGCTTTAACCTTTCCACCTTTTGGGGTGGCAGAAAGGCCCTTGTGACATCCTTTCTTATCCTGCAACCCAGAAAAATCTTGTCCTGAGAGGGGGTCAAGCTTGGACTTGAGATCATTTATCTTGAAGCCCAGTGCTTGCAGGAGTGAAATTACTGTTTTTAAATGGCTTTGCATGGATTCTGTGCAGTCTGCCTGGATAAGCAGGTCCAAGGGAAAATTTGAATTTCTAGAGTCCTGCAGAAGGCCACCACTGGTGCCATGCACATGAAGACCTTTGGTGTTGTAGAAAGTCCAAAGGGCAAGGCAGAGAACTGAAAATGTGAGACCACCACAGAAAAGTGCAGATATTTTCTGTAGCTGGGCCTTATTGGGATGTGCAGGTAGGCATCCTTGATGTCTAAGGTGGCCAAACAATCCTTGAGGAAAGATCAAGGGGAAAAGGGCCTACAGAGTGAGCATTCGAAAGGTGGGTACTTCCAGAAGGGTTCCTATGAGTACAACGAAAATGCATTACATCAAATGCGTTTTCGTCTACACATGTAGAGCGAACAGGCAAAACAGCGAAGCGGCTGTTCAGTGAATTCTTTCCCTGGGAAAGAAGTCACTTGACCGCTTCGTTCTTTTGCCGTGTTCTGAAGTCTAGTGTGGTTGCTTGTCCGGTACAGCTCCCGAGAGTGACTGTGCAACAGTTACTGACCTTAGGGTTAGCGTGCGGGTTAAGGTAAGTGCATATGTATGAAAGTGTTTACTGTTTTATATTTTGTGTTAAATGTATGGTTGAGTTACGTGTGTATGTGTTTTCAGTTGTTTACTTTTGTTTTGGGGGGTAGAATTAGGGTTAAGGTAAGTGTGTATGTGTTTGGAGCCGTTTATGTAAATGTGTGAGAGTTACTGACCTTAGGGTTAGGGTGCGGGTTAAGATAAGTGCATATGGTTTAAAATGTTTACTGTTTTTTTTTCCGTTAAATGTATGTTTGGGTTATGTGCATATGTGTATTTAGTTGTTTACTAGTTTTTGGGGGGGTATAATTAGGATTGGGTATGTGTGTATGTGTTTGGAAGTGTGTAATGTGTTTTTTTTGCGGGGGTTGGAACAGCGATTTCTTTCCCTAGGAAAGAAATCTGTTCTTTGGATTCAACATTTTCAGCTTTCGCTGAAAATGTGTCGATGTAACATCATTCGCTGTTTTAAGGGTTCGATGTTGCAATATAGACCCCTTCCAGTCCAGAAAGGGGTTGAGATGGGAAAGATCTAAAATTGGTCTCCAGGGACTAGAAAAAGGCTCGAGTAGAAACCCTTTCCCCTTTCTGACAAAGGGACAGGCTGAATTGTTCCCTGGGCCATAAGGGTGTCTATAACCAGCTGAAATAATGGAAGTTGTTCTTTGGGGGGGGGTGGGGCTGTGGAATGCCTCTCAAGGAAGGGGTTGTGATCCAGGTCATAAAAAAAACCTGTCTGTATGATGGACGAGACCCGCCTGTCTGTAATGTTTTTCCACACAGGGAGCTAGTGAGGGAACCTGAGGGATAGGGGTTGGAGTCAGGGGCCTGTTTTAAGGATGGCAGGTAGTCACAGACTACCTGTCCTGTCTTGAAATTGAGGCTTCTGGGCTGGAGTCTGTGGAGGCCTGGAAAGAGTGGCTTGCTTCCTGGCATTCCTTCTATTCCTAGGAGGAAGATGGGGTGCAGCGTGCTTCCTAATGAATTAGGTCTTATAGGGGTGATTCTTGTGGAATTTGAGGATAGGAGACACAAACAAGTGTTTGAGGTCCTATAACTCCTTCCCCTTTTGTTGCAGAGTTTTGAATAATTCTACCACCTTTGACCCAAAAAGGGCAGTTATTCAGGGGTGCATCTAAGAGTTTTGCCCTGATATCATCAGGCAGTGGCTTTAACCTAAGCCAGGAATATCCCTTGAGCACAGAAGCAGATGCAGCAGACCTGGCAAAGGCTTCTGCTGCATCATAACTGCACTTAATGGAGTGCCTTTTGACCTGTGAAGATAAAGGCACAAGACTGGATAATGGAGTTTTGGCTGGAGAGACTAGAATTTCACTGAAGTTTTGTGGTGTATCCTAAAAGGACTAGGGCATATTTGGACATGTGGGTTTGGTAATTTACTGCCCTAAATGCTAAAGTAGATGAAGTACAAACCCTTTTCCCAAGGCGTTCCATGGCCTTACTGTCTTTGTCTGTGTGGAGAAGTGAAGAGAATGGAAGGAGCTTGGAGGCTTTATCAGCTGACACAGACAGCGCCAGGCTTTGCTGCGGGGCACTTAATCAAGAATTTGGCCCCTTCAGGGACCCTGTGGAATCTGCAGGCCTACGTGGAGCAGGAGGCTGGGAGTCTCAGTTGACTGATACTGCATTGAAAGCATCCAGAAATGCAGGAAGTACAGGGGGAACAGCTGAAGGGGCAGAGGAGTCCATCTGAAGAAGTTTGTAGTACCTCTTCTGCACCTCAGTCATTTCAGAGGAACCCCATATGAAATACTCCCTCATCTTTGAAATGGTCCCCCCAGAGGTAAGGTCCTCACCTTGGGAATCTCTTTCTGAAGATTCTTCTTCTTCTGGGGAGGTGCAGTCAAGCGGAGATGGCATTTGTGAAACACAGGAGAGGGAATCCTCTGAAGAAAAGTCAGAGGATTCCTTAGCTTCTGGCTGGGAAGGGTCCAAGGCCTGAGGCCTAGGACTCATTACAGGAGGTGGCCCAGGGGAGGCTTCGGGTGTAGTAGGTCTCAGAGCCATAAAAGCATTAAATAGGCTTTGAAAAAAATGCCTGCCAATCTGGCTGGCTCTAAATATCTGGAGAAACAAGTTTCCTTTTTTCTTTTCTTTTGAGGGAAGGCCTAGCGGGCATCTGAGCTGAGGTAGGCCTGGATTCGGAAGCCTGTGTAGTAGTGGAGGGATCTGTCGGAGTAGCCGGTATGAACAGAGGTTCCCCCTCACCGTCAGAAGCCAATGTCTGCCTTACCTCGAAGGATGTGCCATCCAAGCTGGGTTCTGCGGCTTCCACACTGGTACCCGCTACGCCCGTATTAGCGGCAACTGAGTGTTCGTTCAGGCTGATGTTAGCCACAGGAGGGAAGTCTGGTGGAGGAGGTGCAGCTATAAACTCAGGCCTAATAAAGTACAGTTGTGTACACTTACCATAAATGTAGATGTTCGAGTGTATTCACTGTTGCAGTCATTACATTTGGGTAATCTTTTGGCAGGTTGCCCTCAGTCGGCCTGATTAACAAAGTCTTGGGTACTGTGTCGTTTGATGTCCCTTCTTCCATGACGTCAGGAGTATAAAACATGCAGCCAACGCCATTACATCAGTTTTTTCTTGCCGCAGATGTCAGGTGCCCCCAAAAATGGGGAGCCAAATATTTAAGTAATTAAAAACAGAAACATATACCTCCAAACAAAAGCAAATACACCAAAAAGGCTTTTAAACATAGTAAAGGAAAGAAGAGGTATAGTAAGAGAAAAAACAGGGGGTTAGAGGGAGGGTATCCTGGACTGCAACAGTGAATATACTTGAACATCTACATTTATGGTAAGTGTACACAACTGTACCATGTTCTTCGTGTTTCACTGTTGCAGTCATTCCATTTGGGTAGATTCACAAAGCTATGGTTGGGAGGATGGATTTATACAGCATTAGGACCAGCTATAAGGCCCTGCAGGAAAGCAGAGGCAAAGCCAGCTCTGGATTTAGAGAAGAAAGGTAAATGGTAATGTCTGGTGAACGTATGAACTCGGCTCCATGTAGCAGCTTCTAGAATGTCTCTGGTAGGAACACCTCTGAGAAAGGCTGTAGAAGTAGACGCAGCCCTGGTGGAATTAGATCTGATCCCCTGGAGGACAGTTTTACCATGGTGCACATAGCAGAAACAAATACAATGGCTTATCCATTTGGAAATAGTCTGCTTTGAAATAGCCTTTCTCTCTGCCCCTGCAGCAAATGCCACCAGTAGTAGTTCAGATTTTCTTTGAGATTTTGTCCTGTTTAAGTAAAATCTAAGTTGTCTGTGTACATCCAATGAATGCAGAATCTGTTCCTCCTTGTTCTGTGGATTGGGAAAGAAAGTTGGCAAATGAATGGTCTGATTAAGAGCCACACTGGATACCACCCTTAGGCATGAAGGATGGATTGGTCCTGAGAGACACCCTGTCCACATGAAAAATAATGAAAGGCTCCACTGCCATAAGAGCCTGCAATTCAGAAATCCTTCTAGCTGAAGTGACTGCTAAAAGGAAAGCTGTTTTCCAGGAGAGAAATTTTAAGTCTGCAGTAGCAGCTGGCTCGAAAGAAGGGAGAGTGAGTTTTACCAATACAAAATTGAGGTCCCAGGCAGGGGTTGGAGCTCTCCTGGGTGGTCTTAAGTTTTTGGCCCCTCTGAGATACTGCTTTAGCACAGGATGAGAGAAGAGGGGAGGTTCTGTGTTGTAATGAGCTGAAATGGCTGAGGCATGGATTTTTATGGAAGAAAAAGGACAGACCCTTGTGAAGCATCTCAGTTAAATATTGTTAAATCTGAGGAATATTGGCCACTGTTGTGCTTATCCCTTGTGATTGTTTCCAGGCACAGAATATTTTCCATTTGTCAGCATAAGATTTTCTAGTACTAGGCCTTCTTGCCTCCAAAATGACATCTATCACAGGTTTGCTGAGGGATGCAAAGGGTGAATTTAGGTGATTAGCCACGCTGCAAGATTCAAAGTTAGGAGCTGAGTGTTCAGAATTTGGTTGTTCTGCTGAGACAGTAAGTAAGGTGTCTGAGGCAAGTGTCACGGTGGAAGGTGTGACACATTGCGCAGGAGTGGGTACCAGTGTTGGAGAGGCCAGTCTGCAGCAATCAAAATCATTTTTGGTTTGTCCTGTTTGACTTTTAGTAGAACTTTGGAGAGCAGAGCAGAGGCAGAGGGGGAAAGGCATAGACTGATAGGTTTTTCCAGCTGAATGATACAGCATCCACTTTTAAGGCTTTTTTTGTGATGAGTTCTTGTGCAGAATTTGTCCAACTGATAGATCTTTTTGCCTCACCCCAGAACTATGTCTGGACTCCCCCATTTGCATGTCAACATGTTGAAAATCCGTGTTTCCAGTTTCCATTCGTGTGGGTCCATGAGATTTCTGCTTAGTTTGTCTGCCAGATTATTCAGCATTCCTGGCAGGAATTGAGCTTGTAGTTGAATTTGATAGGTCAAGGCTGTGTTCCACAATGCCATGGCTAGTCTGCAAAGGGGGTAGAGGAGTGTGTACCCTCCCTGTTTGTTTATGTACCACATTACTGTGGTGTTGTCTGTCTTTATCATTAATTGTCCTGGATGAAGGTAGTCCTTGAAGGCTGTCAGAATGCATCTCTTTTTGACTGATATGAAGGAGCATTTGATTTGGGTTCTATTTGTTCTGAATGCACTTCCCTGCCAGATGAGCCCCCCCAAGCAAAGTCTGATGCGTCTGTAGTTAGGGTTTGGGCGGCAGGGGGTGGAGTGAATGGCAGTTCCTTGTTTTGGTGGCAGGCCTCTGCCCACCATAGGATCTCTAGTTGCAGGCAAGGTATGATAGGAATCATTGTTTCCAGGCTATGACAATGTTGACTCCATAAACTCTAAGTACCACTGAAGTTTCCTCATATGCAGTCTTGCATATGGAATTAGAAGAATGCAGGAAGCCATGAACCCCAAGGCTTGCAGAATTTGTCTTGCAGATAGCAGGGTTTTTGTGGCCACCTGTTTGAAGTAAGTCACCACATGAATTTGCTTTTCTGGCATAAGGTAAGCCATCTGGGCAGTTGTATTCAAGCTTGCACCCAGGAATGTAATTTTTTGAAAGGGTACCAGTTGTGATTTATTTTCGTTTATGGTGTACCCTAGACAAGTTAGAACCTTTTTTACAAACGCCAGATGTTTTTGAAGAATGTTCCTGTTTTCTGCCTGAACTAGACAATCATCCATGTATGGATATATTTGAATATTTCTTTGTCTGCAAAATGCAATTACTGGAGCCAGGCACTTTGTGAAGACCCTGGGCGCAGTAGATAAGCCAAAGGGCAGTGTAGAGAATTGGTAATGCAAATAGCCTGCTTTGAAGCGGAGGTATCTTTTGCAAGATTCCCTGATTGGGACATGCAGGTAAGCCTCTTTTAAGTCTAGAGTTACCTACCAGGCATCTTTGCCTAACATAGGAAGTAACTGTTGAAGAGTCAGCATCTTGAATTTTGGAATGTCCAGAAATGTGTTTAGAGTAGATAAGTCCAGAATTGGATGCCATGATTTGTCTTTTCTGGGTACCAGGAAAAGTCTTGAATAAAAACCTTGTCCCTTTTCCTCATCTGGCACTGGTTAAATAGCTCCCATGTTCATGAGAGACAGTACTTGTTTTTGGGCCTCTGCCCACTGATTTGGGGGCAGGTCTGGCCATCCGTTTGGGATTGGCAATGTGTGGAAATTAAATCTATATTCCTGGGATACTATATTTAAAATCCATTTGTCCTGGGTTATAAGTTGCCAGTTTCTTACATGAAGTGCCAGTTTTCCCCCCAAAGGGGCGGCTGAAAGGTAAGTGCTTGATAAGTGTAGAGGGAAGTCATTGGGACTGCTTACCATAGGGAGGTGCCTTGTTGTTTCCAGATTTGGATGAGGAGGCACCCCATTGTTCTGTTCTAAAAGTCCCTTGTAACTGAACCCTGGATCCTTTGGAATGTCTGGGTTTGACTTGACTGGCTCTCGAAGGAACTGGGAAGGACCAGTTGTTAGTAGGCTAGTGCCTACTAAATCTTGGAGGCTGCACTTGTAAGAAATCTTTCACATTTTTCATAGATTTAGCTTTATCTTCCATCTTCTTTAAAACTTCTTCAGCCTTATCAAAGAGACGGTCCTGTTGTAAAGGAGCATCCAACAACAGAGTTTACTCTTTGAGCCAAGCATGTCTTCTTAGCACAAAGGCAGTTACAGCAGCCCTGCAAGAGGCCTCCAAAGAATCAAAACCACATTGCAAAATATGTTTACCAACTTCTGCTTAAACTTTCTGTTTAAGCAGTCCCATGATATGCTGCTGGTATTTAAGCATATGAAATCGGCAGTTTAAAGCCCTTATTGCCAGGGTTGCAGAAGTGTAATCCTTCTTACCCCATCTATCCAACGCCCTGGAATCTCTATCAGAAGGGGTAGGATTTTTAGCAGTAGAGGCCTCAATGCCCTTGGGACCCTGAGAAATAAGTTTCAGGATCTGCAATAAGATTTTTGAAAAGGAATTTGTGGGAGTCAGGAACCCTGTAGTATCTGTCTGGCTTACAAGGAGCCAGAGGCAGAGAATCAGGAGCCATACTAGATTCTGAAAAAACATCATCAACAATGTCTAGGACAGTAGGTATAGCCACAGGCCTATTGTTGAGGAAGAAGAAGAAAATCCTTAAGTCTCTTTTTAGATTCAGAGAAATCCTGACTATCCCAGTGGAAATGTTCCCGTAAGGTATGTAAAGTTTCCCCAAAAGAAAAATCCTCAGGGGGAGAAGCAGAAGGAATGGAATCTTCTGCATCAGAGTCCTCATAAGTAGGTATAGACAAATCCTGTTCATTAGAAGAGTCAGAAGAAATAGAATCCTGTTCAGAAGATTCATAATAAATGTCTTGCCTAGGCCTCTTAGAAAGCGGGGGGGATTGGCTACCCCTGATCAGAGTAATTAAATCTTCAGCCATTTTGATCATTTGTTTTTTTAGGCACAGGGGCCTGCACATGTGGCCCAGGCGTTGTTTTTTTAGACATAGATTTAGATTTTGGCCTTAGTTTTGAAGATGGCGTCGGTGTAATATATAAATCTGTAGGCCTGAAAACACCCTCAGAAGTCGGGCAATGCACCGCGGCTCCTGACCCATCTAAGGTAAAGACATCCACGGGTTCCATAATTGAAGCATCTCGTGGCATACCGGACTCCGAATGGGTCTCAGTAGAGGCCTGCGAACCAGAAGTAGCGGGTATCAGTGGCTGCAAAAGCGCCTCACTGAGTACCGGCGAACTGGCAACTGGCTTAGGAGAAGCGTCATTGTCAGTTTTGGACCTCAATGGCCTGTCTCTGTCTTTTTCTTTGCGTTTTTTAGGCATTCTGGTAGTCAGATTGCTAACAGACGACATTTCTGGATAATTAAAGCGTGAGCCAAAATATTTAGAAACAAAAATATACCGATGTTTAATAGTGCATTGATTAAATTTAGCACAAAACCGACAGCAAGGTACATTGTGGTCAGGGCCTAGGCAAGGAATACAGTACAAATGAAAATCCTTATGAGGTATTTGCTTCCGACAAGTAATGCAATTATTAACTTTTACTGACATTGGTAAGGAGCAAGAAAAAGTTTCCCCATCGGGGTACTTAGCTTTTTAGTTGAAGACTTCCGTTCTGAAATTCGAAAACGAAAATGTCAGGAGTAGGCCGACCAGCACTTGCGAACTGCTTCTGCTTCTGGCACCGTGCGGCAACAAAAACTGATGTAATGGCGTCGGTTGCATGTTTTATACCCCTGACGACCTGATGTCATGGAAGAAGGGACAGCAACCGAAGCAGGACTCAAGACTTTGCTAATCAGGCCGACTGAGGGCAACTTGCCAGTAGATTATCCAAATGTAATGACTGCAACAGTGAAACACGAAGAACATCCTTGGCCTTTTTCTTAGGCAACTCGACGGGCTAACCAGATGGTTGCTCCATACCCAAAGCTAAGCGCTTAATATGCAGGTTCTCAAAGTAATTATTTAACTCATGCAGACGGCCTGAACATGTGCTGCATCCTCCAATCTGAACAGAAATTATATTTCCACCATAATGGAAGCTGATTATAATATAACATGGCAGACTGGCAACTTTAAACAATTTGATACTTTCTACTAAGAGATTTGGATAACTAATCTAAATATAAATGTATAAGCTCCAATTAGATTGTGCTTTTGTTTGACATTTTTAGTGAATGTTTGCCCACTAAGCTAGACATTCAAATATAAGTAGACCATGCTTTTAGATGTACTTGTAATGAAAAACCTGTACATGTTTACATATGTTTTTGTATAGTCTCTGACCTTCTTCAAGAGAAATCTTGATGAGTGGATAGGAAATAGAAAATTCACCCTAGGAATCACTCCAATGGCTTTACTTGACAGAGGTACTGGGAACTAAGGTCGGGTGGCATGATGCCAGGGTAATCCTATAGGCTAGGCTTGTAAAGGCCCCAGGGCCATTAAACTAGTACACACCTATGAACTTAATTTCTGAGTGTAAAGTTGCAAATTCTATTTATCTTTTTTTTTCTGCATGAACACTTTCCCTCAAACATGGGAAAAAACTCACTTTCAGGAAAAGTAATAACTTAACTTTATGTTATAGAAGCAACTATAGTAATGATTCAATTTATTACAAATTTGCTTTTGTGAAAAAAAATGTGCACATTTGCTGAGGTCTGAATATAAAGGCATCTGCAGTAGTATTGTGATAGTATAACAGCAGCATAACTTGAAAAACCAAACCAGGTTGTGTCTTCATTGTCACTGTAAAAGTACTGGTTCAGTGCTAACTTTACCCCACCCCACCCCTTAAAGGGCCCATAGATATACAGGAAGAATGCAGAGTCCCTGTAATCACAACTACGCAGGTAAAAGCTGCACTCTCTAAAGCCAAAAACACAGCATCCATGGGACCGGACGACATCCCCGGCTGCATTTAACACGAACTTCAAAACAAACTGGCTCCCCACCTAAGCACCATGTTCAATCAAAGCCTCAGATCAGGCTCTGTGCCCACTGAATGGCGTACAGCAACAGTTATCCCACTCCTCAAAGGGGGAGCTACCACTGATCCCGGGAACTATCGCCCTATTAGCCTGACGAGCCTGGTCTGTAAGGCCATGGAACGTATCATCATGGAACTCATAAACAAAGACATTGGAAACCTCTAAATTCTGGATCCCACCCAGTTCGGGTTTGTGAAAGGCAGATCATGCCTCCTGAACCTGATCGACTTCTTTGAGGCAGTCACCAAAGCCGTAGATGAGGGTAAGGTGGTTCACACAGCCTACCTTGAGCTCGCCAAGGCTTTCAACACCATCCCC
The DNA here is from genome assembly GCF_019279795.1 of Protopterus annectens. Taxonomy (NCBI): domain Eukaryota; kingdom Metazoa; phylum Chordata; order Ceratodontiformes; family Protopteridae; genus Protopterus; species Protopterus annectens. The sequence continues at coordinate 542,454,444 of NC_056736.1, forward strand.
CATTCTGGAATTATAGCTAAACTCAATAAACTAGGTATAAATCCCTATGTCACAAGACGGATTTCCAACTGGCTCACTGACAGAACCCACACTGTAAAAGTTGCACACTCCAAATCTGACCTCAAACCAGTGACAAGTGGAGTACCACAGGGTTCAGTCCTGGGACCTCTCCTGTGTGGTATCTACTTCTCTGAAGTACAGGCTAACACAGAAGGCCTCTGGCTAATGAAGTTCGCAGATGACTGCAAACTAGGAACCATAGTCAAGTCCCCAAATGATGTGGAAATCCTACAGAAGGGTCTCACTGAGACAGATGCCTGTTGTCAGAGCCATGGCCTCAAGCTCAATGACAAAAAGTGCACTGTCATCCCCTTTGGTAAAAACTCTGTACCCATGTATTACTACATAGACAGCAGTCTACTTAACACCGAATGTGTGATAAGAGACCTTGGGACCTAGGTGGACAGTAGTCTCTCCTTTGATAGTCACATCGCCACAGTAGTCAGGAAGTCCTTTTACGTGGCACACCTCATCATAAAAGGGTACTAATCCAGGAAAAAAGAGGTCATCGTTCCCCTCTACTCGACACTCATTAGACCCATTATAGAGTACAACGCCCCTTTTTGAATGTACCTCACAAGACATCTGCAGCAGCTGGAATGGCCACAGCAGTACCTCACAAAGAGGATTACTGGCCTCAAACAGATGCCCTACACTGACCGTCTCAAAAAACTCCAGCTTTACTCTGTAGCATATTGCCTACTCCAAGGTGATATCTGCCTAACATACAAAGCTATGTCAAACCCAGAGCTGTTAGACATGCTACACACCTAAAGAAATCCCAATACCTCCGAGCTACACGCTCTAGGGACCTAAACCTTGTCACCACAATAAACAGAACATGCTGGAGGGATAGATTCCTGTCCCAGAGACTTCCCATACTCTGTAACAGGCTACAGATCTATGTCAAGCAAAGTTCTTCATTAGCACTCTTCAAGAAAAATCTTGATGAGTGGATGGGAAATAGGAAATACACCACGGGGATCACTTCTGTGTCTCTGCTTGACAGTGGCACAGGAAAATAACTTTCTTGGGTGGTGTAAGCCAGGGAACCTTGATGGCTAGGCTTAAGTAGGCCCTCGGGCCGATAGCCTAGTACCTACCTATGAACCTATAAAATATAACAAACTCTACTTCACCACTTGTTGCACAGACTGTCCCAAATAAATATGTAACTTGTGATGAGCTACACCTCATCTAACTGTGATGATGTTACATAAATTGTTCATACTTAAAAGTTGTACTAGTTTGACATGTAGATTCCCCTCTTCACCAAAACATGTATTCATGCTGCCTCTGACAAGTTAGATCAATCACTGTTTACCTATACCCAGATGATAGTGGTGGTAGATTACTTCCACACAAAGCCTACCACCTCTCCCCAAACACAGCAATTTTCTCTGCATATAGCTGATACCTGCTGTGATCAAGTGACAGAAATTGTGGCTACAGTAATATATTTCAATGTAAAATAGTCTCAAAGTGTCTCAACTAACAAGCAACAATCATTATCAGTGATAAAGTATTTTGCACTTGTTAAACACAGCTTTTCTCTCCAAAGGCATTTTCAATGTACATGTCCGCCATATGATGGTGTTGAAAATAAAAAGCATGACTGTCAGAGTAATGTATTTCAACTTGTTGCTTGAAGGCTAATGTATTGCACCCTGACAACAAGTTACACCAACAACTGGGTAGCAGTGAGTGAGCATGCAACTTTGTTTTGTAGTCACACCCAACCTGCCTCCCAATTCCGACAGAAAAGTCAGCCAGTTTTTATACACAACTCTGATATATGACTGTGAAGACAAAGGATAAAACAATGAAAACGGTAACATCTTTCAAGTTGCTGCCCTCCCCAAGAAACCCATATTAATCATTTAACAGTCATTTGTGTAACTGCCCTTTGGTTTCACACAATGGTCTCCTCAAAAAAGAAAGCACCTTTTTGTGTACACCTCTGATCCATAACTTGGATGAAAGTTGTTGTGTCTTTCCGCTTTTCCCGGTTAGGGGTCGCCACAGTGGAACTCCGGTCTGCTAATGATTGGCAGTAGATTTTTACGTGCCGAGTTGCCGGCCCTGATGCAAAACCTTCAACAAAGGTACGCCCATTTACGCATGTCTCCACACAGAAGACGCTCTAGCTGAGAATCGAACGGGACAACGTCTTACAGTGAGGCAACAATGCTACCGCAGCACCTCCACCGCAATGAAAGTGAATGGAATAAAAAGACACTGGTTGCTCTTTTACAGATAGACTGACTATCCTCAATAAGCCACAGCAGTGATCATCTGAAAGGGTTCATGTGACTTTCCTTTCCTTTCAAACACATCCTGTATCCACATATCACCCCTCAAATAGTCAGTTTTCATATACACTTTTGGTGTGGTCTGTACTGAATGTGAAATAAAAGGACAAAAAGTTAATTCAACTTGCCTCATACACAAAAACTTCCCCCTTTCTGATATGCCATTTAACAATATTCCTGTAACTGTGCTTTGATTTCAGAAGCAACCTGCCTCCTCACCAGCTTGAAAAAAATGCTTTATGTGTACAACTTTGAGGTTAACCTGTGGTGAAAATACAAAATAATAATTAATAATAATAATGGTTACAATAATGTATTTCAACTATTTCCTCTCAGAAGTATAAATGGCCCCTTCCAGACAAGCCACATCAAAGACTGAAAGACATCACGTAACTGCCCTTTGCTTTACCACACAGCCTGTTACCCAATTGACATCTCCAGAGAGTCATGTTCTGTGTACATCTCTGATGTATGACTAAGAAAGTGAAATAAACAATTGCATAGCAATGAATTTCAATTTGTTGCACTCAGATACACACACTACCCATCCCAAAATTATTTTAATGAACATATAACAGTGATCATGTAAATGCCCCTTGTGGTCCCACAACGCCTGACATAGACCCCCACCCGAAAAGATAGTAACTTTTAGCATATAGTGCCAACATCTAACTATGACAAACATGAAATAAATAATACCACAGTAATGTACTTTAGTTTGCTGTTCTCACACACATGCACTGCCCCTTCCATGACAAGCCATATCAGTGACCACTGAACAATAACAGTTCTCAGGCACATACAATAACTACATCAATGACTGCTTAACAATAACCAAATATAGTGACTTAGTTCTTATGTTGTAAAAGCCCATTGCATTTACATACAACCTGCCTCTCAGTCTCCGGCTTCTGGCAGTCCACCCCTTGATTATCTCACAGTGACCACCATGAAAGAAAAAATGGTCATAGTAAAGTATTTCAACTTGTTACATTCATATGTTTGCACCACCCATTTCTGGGAAGCCATATTAACAATCATTTACCAGCAGAACAGTACCGTCCTTTTTCTTTCACACAGTCTGCTTCCACCACACCCACCTAAAAATGACCTGTTCTTATGGTTTGCCTTTTGGGTGATATATAATAATCAATTTAAAATAAATAATGGCCACAGTAATATATTTCTAATTTCAAAGACATGTAATTCCTGTCCAAGAAAATAATTTAATCAACCTGTGACCAGGTAGTATCCATTTTCTTTCATGCAGTATGGAAACAATAGCCACCATAATATATTTCAGCTGGCTGTTCTCACATGCCCACCAAAGATAACAGATGAACAAAAGAAGGGGACTTTCAAGATGGTTGCAAACAGGTTGCTTTCACCTCTCCCAGTCTGAAAACAAACTAAGAAAAAAGGGCTACTGAAAATGTCTGGGTAAAATTCAGTCTCTGGCTAATAATTACACAGCCTGAATGACAGTGAAGAAAAAATTTGGAGAACAAAGAGAAATCAACCAGAAAGAAGGAGAGAAAACTCTGGCTGGGAAGAATACAGCAACTGTTCAGCAAACAGCAGTTCAAGTTTTAGCTTTGGTACAGATGATTTCCAGTATATTAGAAGGGAAACAGTCAAATGTACAGAGACATGGCTAAAATAAATGAAATGCTGAAGGAAAATATCCACTCCAATAACAAAATAAGGGGAAAAAAAGCAGCAGCACCTTTAACTAAAAAAGAAGATAAAATGATGAAGAAAATGCTGGAGTATGAGGCTTCCCACAAAAAAGGAAAAACTGCGGTAAACTAGATTAGGTAAAACAGTAAATACAAAACCATCATAGATTATTAATGCAAATACATGTGTTTTTGACTACAACTGTTTTAGTCAAAAAGCAAACGTAACTGCATTAATAATTGTTCTTAATTGTATTTTCATTGGATGGCTGTGTCATGTGATATAATTATTTAATTGATTCCTTATAAAATCTATGATGGTTAAAAGTGTGTTAGCACTATGGATGGGGTTAAGCCCGAAATCTTTGGATTCTGCATTTTTGCTTTTACAATAAATAGTTGAGCGTTTCTATGTACCTATCAACCCGCCTACCTATGAACCTATTCGACAGTGGCACAGGAAAATAATTTTCTTGGGTGGCGAAAGCCAGGGTGCCTTTTGGCTAGGCTTATATAGGCCCTAGGGCCAACAGCCTAGTACCTACCTATGAACCTATGTTTGGTTTCGTTGTTGCGTATGAGACTTCTCTGGAAGAGCTATTTAAAAAAAAGTAGAGTTAGCAGAAACAGTGTGTAGACAGACAATACCTGTGAATTTCTGCTGTACTACAGAAACTGGAAGGAACAGACTATTTTCATTTTATGAAAGTACAAATAAGCAGCTGGGCTGGTATGCCATACCAGGATCTGTTAACTGAAAGGGCATATAGTGTGTGTATGCTTAAAATCTGGTCATGAGAAACCAGCCAAAACCTATGTTAGTACAGATGAAATCATGCCAGCAGAAAATAGCTGATTCTGAAAAACACTGGCAGAAAGGAAAATTATTAAAACTGGAGACTACAGTGTGTTTGTGGAAAATGATTGCTCACAGTATTTCAGGCAGAAGCAATCATGGAAAGCTGAGAGGCAGGTATGAGATTCAAACTAATATATATCACTATCTTCATATTATGTTTTCCTGGAGCAACAAAGACATTTATTGATGCAGAACAGACTTGAGGAACAAATAATGTTTATCACACAAAAAATGAGTCAGCAAGCAGACGTGGACTCTGCTTCTCATTCTTCTGACAACAAAGTCCATAGACAAACTTTGCCAGTGAAACATTTTTCATTGTTCCAAAGGAAAATGCTTGAGTGGCAGAAAAAAAACCTCAGAAGCTAACTCAAAAGAACCAGGTCCTTGGACTTGAACCACAGAAGAGATGATCAGGAAGAATGCCAGCAATCTTGAAAATAGTGAATAAAATGGAGACTATAAAATATCAGTCCTACTGGAAATAGGGATAGATGTGTGAAATATGGCTTTGCAAGAAAAGTGGTTGAGAAAGGCTGGAATTTTCTTGACTTTGTTAAATATGTGGGTTAACTGTAAAACATATACCCCACTTTATGTCATTAATGTTTAGGAGGACACTGAACGGAAGGAATGAAAAAGTAAACAAAAGTTATGTACTTACCATAATGTTAGATCCATGTTGTCTGATTTTTATCCGGTAAAAACTTATGGGTTGTTGGATTTGATGTGATCCAACCTAGGCACCAAAGTCCAAGCTTCTTCAGATCCAGAAATCTGACTCCTCCCCATACACATAATTCTCCTGACTCCACCTTAGTTGCTCAGATTAAGTTTGCTCACCCACTCTGTGTGTTATATCAGAAAGCTCCTATAAGAAGGAACCCCTAAGTTAGATGGTCCCACCCTGCTGAGGAATAGTGGGTAGTCTCACATGACTATGCACAGACAGGGAACAGAAGTCCACTAAATTATCTCGAAACAATAAGTGGCAATTTGGAAGTGGGTAGGAGGGAGAGTTTAAAACAGGCAAAAATGGTTCTAACATTACAAGTACATCATTTTCATACCCAATGTTTTCATCCTTTTCAAACGCATGAGGTAGAATCCCCAGATGTCAAACTGGGTGGAATCAAGGAACATTCCTTAGTATGGTGGAACCAAATGATAAACAATCTGGATTGAGTATTCAGCTTACAGTGAGATACAAAGGTATGTAACTTAGCACAACAGGGCTCAGCACAAATGTCATCAATGGATGGTCATCTGTGAAAAGATGTCAGAGGGAAAACTGCCCCATTGAATGAGCTTTTGGTTTATCTGTAGGGTAACTACTTCTTATAGACAAAACTGCTACAATATGACAACCATCTGGATAAAGTAATCTTAGTAACAGCCTTCCCTACCCTTTGTTAACAAAATGAAATGAAATGAAATGAACAACTGATCTTCCCTTCTGAAATGCTTTGTTCTGTAAATGTAGGATCTGAGTTGCCTGTGGACATGACAAGTATTCTCCTTTGTTTGAATATCTAGGGAAAACACAGGAAAGTTTATAGATTCAAAGACTGTTACTATGCTAAGACCCAGGTGGCCTTTCTAAGCCTAGCCAAGTTTTTTTCCCCAAAGAATAATGATGTCCTGTATCCAAACAGGACACTGAGGACCAGGCATTTATAATCTACCTCTGTCCATAAGTAGCATGGGTGCTAGGCCTGGTGCAAACCTTCTGGTTTAGATTTACTTCAGATGCCACCTTAGGAATAAAGAATGTGTTATATCCAAGGGAAACTCTATGTGAAATAAAATAATATGAAGGGTTACATGAAAGAGCCTTTTACTCCAAGATTCATCTGGGTGATGTCAGTGCAACTAAGAAAATCATTTCCCCAAGTAAGAATTTTAGATCTGCTGTGGTTGCAGGTTCAAATGGAGACTATGTCAGAGCTGATAGCATAATGCTGATGTCCCATGGAGATGTTGACTCCCTAATGAGAGGGCTAGCAGAAAAGTACCTTTCAGGAAAGCTTTAGAAATTTTCAGCAAATCTATTGGAAAGTCTCTGCGTTCAACATGAAAATTTGAAATTGCCACCAACTGTACCATGATGGTGGCAAAGCTGGAACCTTTATCAAATAAATCAGATAAAAACTGTAGTAAAGAAGGAACAGCTTCCGAAAAAGGGCCCATGCCTTCACAGGAGGGCCAAATAAAACATCCCTTCCATTTACTCTGGTAAATTTTTCTAGTGGATGATTTTTGAGAAGCCGAAAGAATAATGACTACCAGATGGGAAAGCCTGACATCTCTGACTATAAGTAGGGAACCATGTCTGTCATGCCCAAATAGGGACAATGAGGATAACCCTGGTCTTGTACTGTCTTGTTTTCTGTATGAATTTGTTCACTAGTGGCAACACATGGAAGGCATATAGGAAGCCCAGGGGCCAAGTATAGACCAAAACATCCCTCCGTGACTGTCCCTGTGGAGGGGTCAGGGCAAAATACCTGCTGCATTTGTTGTTTAGATAAAAGGTTGGCCCAATGATCGATTATTAAACATGTCACTGTAGGATTGAGGGACCACTCAAGAGGCATCAGGATTGTTCTGCTCAATTTATCTGCCACTACATTGGGCAACCTTGGGATGTACCTTGTTGTGAAGACATTGCCCAATGCCAAACTTTCATGGACTCTCAACATAGAGGATAAGAATGTGTTAACCCTTGCTTGAAGTAACATACCACTGTCATGTTGTCCATCTGTATGGAAACCATAGCCTTGGGGAGGGCATCCTGAACTGCTTGCAATCCTAGAAAGACAATCCTCAACTCATCATCAGCCACCTTTTTCCCATTTTTTCTACACGGGGTCGGGGTATCATGTTAAATGTCGCCATCTCTCTCTCTCTCTCTCTCGATTCAGTGCCATATTCTTGGCTTCTTCAACACTCATGCCTGATTGTCGCAGATCTTCTTTCACAGAATCCATCCACCTCTTTGCTGGATGTCCTTGTTTGCTCTTACCTTCTTCCTGTCTGTCCCAAATAGTCTTCACCAGATTGTCTTCTGCTTTTCTGCATGTGTCCAAACCAGCACAATCTGTTCTCTTTGATCTTTTCTGTAATTGGCAATAATTTGACTTCTGCTCTTATGTCCTCATTTCTTTGTCTGTCCCACAGTGTGTATCCAACCCCCTTCTCAGACACTTAATTTCTATCACCTTTAGCTTCTTCCTCTGCTCTGCCTTTATTGCCCAGGTTTCTTACCATACAGTAGTACTGGTCGCACCACTGTCTTGCACACCTTACTTTTCAGCTTCTTTGGCATTCTTCTGTCATAAACTACACCTGAGACTCTGTGCAGGTTGGCTGCAGCCCCCCTCTGATTCTAGCTTTGACCTCTTCATTCAGACTTCCTTTCCCCTCAACCACCCTTCCCAGACACCTGTAGCTATTTACCTGTTCCACTATCTTCCCTTCTATCTTAATTCTCAGCTTCTTCTGATTTCCCCAATTTGCTGCCATTCCCACTGTCTTATCTGTGCTTAGTTTCATCCCATGTCTCTTCAGTTTTGCATCCCACTATCCATTGCTGAAGCTCTTGCTCAGAGTCTGCCTGTAATGCTACATCATCTGCATACAGTAACTATCTATCCCCTCCAGCCTGATTACTAATGTAGTCCATCACCAGTATGAACAACAGTGCGGTCACAACTGAACCCTGGTGTGTACACCCACTCCCACTTGGAACCACTGTGCTTGGCCGAACACTGTTCGTACTTGAGTCACTGGATTCTTGTACATAGCCTGCACTAATTCTACCAATGTTTTTGGGACTTCAAACCACCACAGCACTGCCAGATCAGCTTTGTTGGGACCTTGTCATATGCTTTCTCCAAGTCTAGTAATGGCCAGTTGAACTCTTTCCTCATCTCTAGCTTCTTCTCAACTATATGTTTCACTGCAAACATTGGGTCAGTTGTGCTGCATCCCTATCTGAACCTGAACTGCTCATCTCCCATCTTACATTCCACTATTCTGCATATCTGTTTATCAATCACCCTTTCCAGAACGTTCATGCAATGTGATATGAGTTTGATGCCTCTGTACTGCCAAAAGTTGTGGATGTTCCCTTTGTTCGTGCACACTGGCACAAGTATGCTTATTCTCCAGTCATCTGGGATACTCCTTTCTCTCCACACTGATATGAATATCCTTAAGAGCCATTCCTCCACTATCTCACCCAGCATCTTTATCATATCTACTGTGAACTCATCTGATCCTGCTGCTTTCAATGACTTAATTTTCCCTAGTGCTATTCTTACTTCTTCTAGGGTGGGCTCCTCTTCTCTCATCGTAGGCTGTTTCTGCAGCAATACAGCTTCTGTTTGTTTTTTTTTCTTTCTTTTTTTCATTCAGAGTAAACGAAAGAACGTAGCTGGATACTGCTGATTGTATAAAAACAGTTTAATTCCACAGAACAAACAGTACGGTATTAGGTCCCCCTTAAGCCCACACTTTGTAAAAGGCGGGTTTTTTATTGAACTGTGATTGGATACATTGTTTTTTAAAAAGGAGTTTTTAATTGTAAGAATTTTATCTGATGAAGGGCCATCGCCCGAAAGCGCTAATACCGTACTGTTTGTTCTGTGGAATTAAACTGTTTTTATACAATCAGCAGTATCCAGCTACGTTCTTTCGTTTACTTTGGATTGTTTTTTACGTTTAGCTGGATTTTGGCATAGCAACGACCTTTGTTTTTGGTTTTTTTCATTCAGAACCTGTTAGAAATATTCATTCCATCAGCCTTTGACGCCCTGTGGACTGGTTAGCAGGTTGTTGCTGGCATACCATATGAAGGGTGTCTGACTATTTTCTTTATCTTTCTGTCTTTGCCTTCCAACCTGATACAGTTTCTTTGTACCACCCACTGAGTCACTTTCCAGAAATTGGTAGAGTACCTCCGATACCCTATTCTTTGCTACTGCAACTCATTTCTTAGCTTCTTTTTAGCCAACCAGTATTCCTTCCTAGACTGCTCAATCTTTTCTATCTCCCATTTTTTCCTGCACTCCTTCCTTTTGACCACTTCCTCAGCTTCTGCATTCCGCCACCAGCTTTCCTTATGTACCTTATTTCCATACCTGGCTCAGCCAAATATCTTTATCTAGTTCTAATCCATTCCGTTTTGAGGCGCTGCCATTCTTTATCAACTCCATCTATTTCTTCTTCTTCTTGAGGTGCTACAGCCCTGAGTAATTCCTTGAACTGTTCTACTTTCTCTCCAGTCACCTTCCAGGTGTTCATCCTGTTCTTTTTTGACCTTAAAGCCTTCTCTGACTACTGCTTGCAGGTGAGTGTGGCAACCAGTGGTTTTATGCTGTGGGCTGTTTCACTGGGGATGACTTTGCAATCATGGATTCTACCCCAGTGCCTTTTCCTTAATAGGAGGAAGTTTACCTGGGTTGCATGTTGGCTACTCTTGTATGTGAGCTTGTGACTATCTATGTTTCTGGACCATGTGTTGGCTACTATCAAGCTATTTGTCAGACAGAAGTCTACAATGGCTTTTCCTCCTTTATTCCTGTTGCCCCACCCATGTGAACCGAGGCAGTCCTCATATCCTGTTCTGTCTGCTCTGATATGTGCAGTCAAGTAAACCATTATCAACACCAATTCATGCTGTTGTGCCATATTCTAGCAGGTCCTACAACTGCTGCCTGAATGCACTCTTTTCCTCACTATCACAACCCTGCTGTAAGGCATAGGCTGAGATTATGAATACTGCTCTATCATTACAATGAAGTCTGATTGCCATGAGTCTGTCATTAATTCTGATATCCCTCACTGCCTTCCGAAGCCTCTCTCTCACCTCAATTCCTACACCACTTCTAGCCTGTCCCCCTTCTGAGTAGTAGACTCTGGATTCCAAGCCAAGTGGCTTTGCTGCACTGCCCTTCCATCTTTTCTCTTGGATACATAGAATGTCCAGCCTACTCCACATGATCATGTCATACACTTCCAAGTTGCATCCTGCCAGTAACCCTATATTAAGTCTGGTTTTACGTCCAGCTTTTGCTCAACAGAGCTATCCCAGGTAACCCAGGTTGGGTAACTAGACATCAGCCGGCCAGAAACCTACTGACCCAGGGCTGCTGAGCTTTACTGCAGGTGCACACTGGCCAATAGGGGCACATACATCCCTCCCACCATTAACATGGGTCACTGGCGTAGGTCAGAGTAGGCCGGGTCCTCAACCCACTTATCATTGGTAAATACCCATGCCCATTTTGGCGACATTAGTCAACATAACCAAATAATCTAGAGCCATACTTTTGCAATTTGTGGCTAGCCCTGCCACAGCGCACAGTCTATGATCCATGTTCTCCAATCTTGAGGATACTGTGCACCACAGTAGATGCCCAAAGCGTTTGGTCTGTACAATGGTCTGTGCAACTCTTCCCCCTATAGCGCACCATGTAGAGTCTGTGCTGCTGCCCAAAACTCCATTCATTGCTGAGTTTTTTTTTATTTGAGATGGAAAAACTCAGCATGTTTTTCGGAGGTGGGAAGAACCCCACAGAGACACAGGAGAACATGCAAACTCCAAACAGGCATTGGTCGAAGGTCAGGATCAAACCTTGTACCTTGTGCATGGGAGGTGAAGACCTTAACCATTATGCCAAATGGTCTGTGTTCATCAGCTCCAAGACACTAATGTGAAGACTGACCACCACTGTACCTTGGAACATTCTCTCTCCAAAGTGCCCCTGCCACCCTAGAAGGAAGGCATCCATGGTACTATTACAACTGGTAATTCTGACTGGAAAGGGTGACCCTTGGTTACAGTCAAGGATGTTACCTACAAGCAATGCGTATTTTGCAGACCTGAGTAGTTTACATCTTTGAGTGCAAAGGCTGAATGGACTAAAACCATTGTACTGCTAAAGTCCACTGCAGTACTCATGTACTCATGTATCTGGCTAGAGGAACCATTACAATTGTGGACACCTCACTGGTGGTATTAAGTGATGTAGTATTTGTAAGGCTGTGAAGCAAAGTGACTGAACGCTGGGCTGGGGAGACTGACTATCTGCAGGTTGGTATCTACGTGGCATCCTATAAAGTCTAGGTTGTGTGTTGGAGTCAGTCGACATTTTGGCAGATAAAAGTAACTCCTTGGTCCAGTATCAACTGAAGTACCTGGTCCCAGTGTTGCAGCCATAGATGCTTGGAAGTAGCAGTTAGGAGCCAATCGTTGAAGAACAGGAAGATTTTGATCTCCAGCAGATGCAGGTGCACTGCTACCACTTTCATGACATGATCTTGGTGAACACCTGAGGACTGTGGTGAGACCAAATGGCAGTGCCTCCAATTGTTGTGATCATCTCTCAGACAGAAGAAGAGAAATCTCCTGGAGTGTTTTACTATTCTGACATGATAGTAGGCACTCTGGAGATCTGTGGAGAATTGAAGAGATACCATCCAGAATATTGTTGTTTCATAAACTGATTTAGTGACCGACATCCAAAATGGGTCTCAGGTCCCCAGTTTTCTTTGGTACTAAAAAGAATCTTGAATAGACAGTGGAGTCTACTTGTGGGGGACCGGCTGGATGAGTTTTTCTGGCAGCTCTGAAATATCTATAGCTGTGAAATCCCAGTGAGTGGGTGGAACATCGAGGACTTTCTTCTTTTTCCGTGATTGAAGGGAAAAGGGAATTGAATAGCCTCTGGATATTATCTTTAGCACCCAGGAATCTGAAGTTAATCTGTGCCAGACTTGAGGATACAATAACAGGTGCCTCCTGACTGTAGCAGTCGGGCAATTATTTATGGGTGCTGACAGGGTTTCTCATAAAAATGACCAAGGAAGCCCTGGTTATGCAGTCTGCTTCTGCCTCTAGGGAGTCTTCCATTTGCACTGCCTCCCACTCAGCCACAGGAAGGTCTGTCACCTTTGTAGTCATGATAGGAACTCTGATTTATGGAACCGCATTTTCTTCCCTGATCTCTAGCTCCTAAAGAAAGATCTTTGTGGAATAGAGAAGTGGACTCCCAATGTAGAGAGAGACTTATCGTCCTTTTGACTCCTGATGAGTATGCCTTTAACCTTAGATCCAAATGCAGTTAAACCATCATACGGTGTATTTACAATGGACGACTTAAAGCCTTCCACAAAGTCACAAAGATGCATCCAGGTGTGGTGGTGCATGGTAAAGCCAGTGCCTGCTGCTCTGGCCTTGCCATCAGCAACATTAGCATGGCCATATTTGAGGAGAATTGCAGGGTGTAAAGCTGGGAGGCCACTGTTTTTTGAACTTCTGCAGGCAATACCTTCAAGGGGGACTTGGTGATCTCTTTGGTCAAGTCTCTCTGGAATCTGGTTAAATTTGCCATAATTCAGCGATCGAAGGGTGAAAGTCACTGATGCATAGGTCTGCTGCCCAAATCTGTCCATCACCCTAGACTCTTGTTAGGAGGGTGAACAGATGAACTCTCTTCTGATAGTTCTTTCCTAATAGCTGCTGCTACCAGCATTGCATCTACTGGTGGACTCGTATTTCAGTGTTCCTATCCTTAGGCGCATCCAAGATGACTTCAGTTTTTTTGGCGATGGGCTCCACCACATCAGGATCCCTCCATGTCTATTGAGCTATACGGCTGATAAGGGGGGGGGGGGTCAATGGATGGTAGCACCCAGGACGATGTTGGTCTAAAACCAAAGGCTTCCAAGAACATTGACTCATAAGGTGAAGGGTCTTGGGATGACCAACCCCCTCTCTGGTTCACCAATACAAGAATATCAAAGGTGACGTCGTTAGAGAGCAAGGGGAACCCTTTCCTTCCTCTAAGTGTCTTCAGTGAATGACTCTGGAGAAGAGTCTAAGTGCTTATGTTTGCAAGTCTGCTTTCAGTGAATACCTTCTGGAGGAGCAACAGAAGGCTCTGAATCAGAAGAAATGACAACACAGATGATCTTGGAAGATCATGGAACTGACTGTTCCTGTTCAACAAGCTGATGAGGAAAGAAAGCAGACCCTGGCTGGGATTTGGGTGGCGCTGTACTGGTTGGACATCCCCTTTCACTGGAACTTGCCAAGACCCTTTCAAAGGCCTCAAAGGCTGAAGCTGCTACCGGCACCAAGAAGAAAGGAAGGGAACCTTAGACACAGATGAAACCCCCCCAATCTGAAGCCAATCTCTGATCCAAGTTATCTAGGGCTAGGAGGAATGGATGACTGAGAATTTGTTGTCGACCCCCCCCCCCCCCCCCAGAACTCATCTGTGAAACTTTGACTCTTGAACCTCCTCTTGATCTGATGGCATTGCTGGTGAGAGAGCAATGGAAGAAGTCAGCATTGAAGTTGTCAGTAGCTCCAGTGCCAACAAACATGCTCTTGTTCCAGAAGGAGCCAATAAAATTAGACACAAGGATGAGTTAGTATGGATTCAAGAAGTGGAGGGGTGCAATGGCCAGAACTCAGTACCTTTCCAGGGGATGGTACTGGGATAACCCCAAGCTGGATTTCATAATCATCTTATCAACATCCAGATCCCTAAGACTTCAAGATGTACAAGTGGATGATGTCATCAATGTTGGTCAGGAGCATCTCCTTTCCTACATAATAGGGGAGTGAAATGTAGGAATCACCAGTCCCAGTGAGTATCTGGCTCATGGTGAAGGTGACTGGACTCGAGGAGTTGTCTGATCCAATCTAAAAGTTTTCTGGGTCGGACCAGTGTGAGGCTGTCTGCTCCAGGGAGCGTTTTTTGGCAGACTTAGTAGGGGATTTGCTCTTCTCTTTCTCACTCTTATCCTTGTCAGACTATCTTTTTCTTGCTCCTTATCTTTAGGCTTTGGGTAATCTTTCTTGGAGGGGGACACAGAAGAGGTAGAAGGAGTAGCTCCTGTCTGTGCTAGAAGGCCCCCTTCAAATAAAATATATCCTTTTCTCATCTAAAGGGCTATGGCTTTGGTATTTTTTTTTTAAACAACAAACTAGTTAGAAAAAGGTCAGAGAAAACCTTAACTGCCTAAGCCAACTAACTAACAGCTAATACTATACTTGATCTTAGCTAAAAGATAAAAAAAAAGATGATAAATACAAAAAGAGACAGAAACCTATCACGGTACGAGTAGCCACTTTAATTCAAAAGGATGCAGCAAGCTGAACTGAGAGGTCTTTTGCACATCTTTTGTCTTCAAACAGCAAACGCGATCTGAGCAACTAAGATGGAGTCCAGGGAATTATAGACAGGGGAAGAGAAAGAGTTCTAGTTCCAAAGAAACTTAGAAATAGGTGCAAGGCTAGATCCTTTTTAGATCTGACAACCTATACATTTGAAATGGACAAACACAGACATCACTGGATTTGTTAAGTAAAATAGTTTTTGTTCTTATTAATAAATGTACAAAAATTCATGATGTACATTTTATGCTGTACTGTAAAGCAGGTCTACATATTCTGTAGTCAGGGGTACTTTAAATGTGAGGTGAGTGGGAAGTCATCTGTGACTGCTGTAAATGTTAAAGATTTGACAGTTTGATATGAATTCTGTCAGTCTTTCATGTTTAAAATTTATACTACAAACATGACAGCAGACTGGCAGAAACAGTAAAATGCATTTTCATATTCATGATTATACTCAACTTCCCTGTCATTTTCATTCAGAGTAACAAGTTAATGAATAAGTAAGAGTCTTCCAAACCATTCCATGACTAACTAACAAATGGGAGCTCTATATATACAATACAGTTCTTAATCTTTAAACATTTTAACATTCTGAAAGGAATTAAACTGTGCTAAGTGTGATGTATTTATGTAGTTATACTACTATATTAAATTTCTATCAAGAAAAGTAGTATTTTTTAAAAAAAAGAAAAACTAGTATTAAGAAAAAGAAAAAAACTAGCATTACAATGCCAAACACAGCAAGAAAACTTGCAAAAGACAGAATATTTACAAAAAGTGGCCAACAAGAGGTAACAGCAGCAACTATACATCTACAACATATGAATATGTACATTTGATCTGCAGTATGGACAAAGCACCACTAAAGATATATTTGACATACTTACAATGACTTTTTTAAACTACGAGAGCAATTAAGGCTGGAGTGATACAAAAATATGAAGTGGACACAAGATCATCTGAATTTAAAGAAGAAACAAAATGCAAGGTGAGAAAAAAAAAGTTTAGAGGTAGGAATATGGGGATGGACAGAATTCCATTACTTAAGCCTAAAGACTTTAAAGACTTTACATGCTTTGTAAAATATGCAAAAAGAGATACCTGCAGACTTCCAAGAGAAAATAAGTATTTGAAGCATTCAAGGTATATCAGTGAAAAACACTGACAATAACTGCAGATGACTCGTATAAAGATAACAGAAAGGTAAAGAAAGTGATTCTAGGTTAGTCTGGTAGCCAGCTGGACTCATGAAAGGGCATGGTAGTGGTACTCTTAGTATTCAAAAAGAAGCATAAACAGGTATTTTTTTCACTAGGGCTTAGAGTTTAAAAGAAAGCAGTAGAACAACAGACTAAAGGCTGGACTCCAACAGGACATGGTCATGGAGTGACACACTACTTCCAAGAGGTTACTGCTAGTCCAAGTCCAAAAACCAAGGTGCCACCAATTACACTTCAGTGTGTACTAATGGGGACTGTCAGGGCCTTAATCCTGATTTCAAAAGGGGTCCCTGGATTGTTTCACTGTAATGATTTAGCATTCCACAATGGTGAAGGTTACCAAGTCATAATTCCGAACCACTGGAAACGTCGCACTGAATTCAGTAAGTTTTGTGGAGGAAAACAACGCAGTATCTGCCGGGAAGTAAGACTGCCTTCAGTAGTGAGTTCTACATATGGGTTGAATGCATTTCAGTGTTTGAGAGTCACGGCTTGGTATGCCAGGGGTTGCTCACATGAGCAGAAGGATTTAGTGCGAGTTGTCACTGAACTGTAGGTGCTAACAGGTTCATAGGAGGTTACTAGGCTAATAACCCTAGGGACTTAACAAGCTTAGCCATGTAATAACCTTGTTCCCTAGTTGACCGTGGTTAGATGGTCATTGTTAGCAGAGTGAACCAGTTATTAGCCCAGAATACCCATGTCCATGAGGGACATAGGTGCCACCTTCAGGGTGATTCTGCGGTCTCCCATCCAGTTGTCAAGGTTGTGCTTGAATAGAATCATTGAGGAGTTCTGGTTCACATGAAGTGGGAGTTGATTTCAGAGGACTGCCAATCTCTGTGAGACATATCTGTCTCTCCAACATGTTCTGTTTATGCCACAGGCTAGGTTGAGATCCCTGAAGCAAGTGACTCTTGTCCCATTTGATTTATGAACATGCACCATTTCTATTAGGGCAAGGTCAGAAATCGCTGTGTAGGTCAGGCACAAGTCAACTCTCAGCAGCCTGCAGGATACAGAGACAGGGTCTTTCCATGTGGGTCATATTTTGGAGGCCCTCAATTTTCTTGGTTAGACACCTCTGTGGCCTCTCCAGTTGTTGCAGGTGTCTGGTGGGGTACATACAAAAGGGAGCACTGTACTTAATTACTGGTTTAATGAGGGTCTAGTATAGAGGAGTTATAACATCCTTAGTTTTGGATGCGATGCCCTTATTTATGAGATGTGCAACATAGAAAGCTTTCCTTACAACTGTGGAGACATGGTGACTGAAGTTTAAATTGCTGTCAACCTGTGTTCCCAAGTCTCTCACCACTATGTTTGAGCTTAGGGGGTGCTATCTATAATGTCATTTGCAGGGGCCACTTTGCCAAAGGGGATAATGATGCACTATTTTTGGTTTTGTATTAGACCATGACTCTGGCACCAATCATTAGTCTGCATTAGCCCCTTCTGTAATATGCTATCATCATTGGGGGACTCAATAATTGCACCTGGTTTACAGTCATCTGCAGACATGGTAAGTCACAGGCCATCTACTTTCATTTGGAAGTCTGAGAAGTAGATTCCAAATGGTACAGGGTCTGCACAGATCCCTGTGGTACACCACTGGTAACTGGACTAATGGTAGAGGTGGAATCTCCAACTCTGACAGTATGCGTTTTGTTGGTGAGACAGTATGCTACCCATCTAGTGATGTATTGGTTAATCCTCAGCTAGGAGAGTTTCTCAATGACACCCAAGTGGGGATTGTGTAGAAGGCCTTGGCTAAGTCAAGATAGGTGGCATGTACTGCTTTGCCCTTAGCCAGGGCTTTGGTGACACTCTCAAAGAAGTCCATAGGCTCATAGGTAGGTACTAGGCTATCGGCCCAAGGGCCTACACAAGCCTAGCCAACAAGATTCCCTGGCTTACGCCACCCAAGAAAGTTATTTTCCTGTGCCACTGACGAGCAGAGACACAGACGTGATCCCCGGGGTGTATTTCCTATTTCCCATCCACTCATCAAGATTTTTCTTGAAGAGAGCTAATGAAGAACTTTAGTTGACATAGATGGGTAGCCTGTTCCAGAGTATGGGAAGTCTCTGGGATAGGAATCTATCCCTCCAGCATGTCCTGTTTATTGTGGTGACAAAGTTTAGGTCCCTAGAGCATGCAGCTTAGAAGGATTGGGATTTCTTTAGGTGCAGCATGTCCAACAGCTCTGGGTTTCACACAGCTTTATATGTTAGGCAGAGATCACCTCTGAGTAGGCGATATGCTACGGAGTAAAGATGGAGTTTTTTGAGGCGGTCAGTGTACGGCATTTGCCTGAGTCCGGTAATCCTCTTTGTGAGGTACTTCTGTGGCCTTTCCAGCTGCTGCAGATGTCTTGTGAGGTACATTCCAAAAGGGGCGCTGTACTCTATAAAGGGTCTAATGAGTGATGAGTAGTGGGTAACGATGACCTCTTTTTTCCTGGATGAGAACCTTTTTAAGATGAGGTGTGCCACGTAGAAGGACTTCCTGACTACTGTGGCAATGTGACTATCAAAGGAGAGACTACTGTCCACCTGGGTCCCAAGGTCTCTTATCACGCATTTGGCGTTAAGTACATTGTTGCCTATGTGGTAGTTCATGGGTACAGAGTTTTTACCAAAGGGGATGACACTGCACTTTTTGGCATTGAGCTTGAGGCCATGGCTCTGACACCAGGCATCTGTCTCAGAGAGGCCCTTCTGTAGGATGTTCACATCATTTGGGGACTTGACTATGGCTCCTAGTTTGCAGTCATCTGCGAACTTCGTTAGCCAGAGGCCTTCTGTGTTAGCCTGTACTTAAGAGAAGTAGATACCAAACAGGAGCGGTCCCAGGACGGAACCCTGTGGTACTCCACTTGTCACTGGTTTGAGGTCAGATTTGGAGTCTGCAACGTTTACAGTTTGGGTTCTGTCAGTGAGCCAGTTGGCAACCCATCTTGTGACATAGGGATTTATGCCTAGTTTATTGAGTTTAGCTATAATTCCAGAATGGGGGATGGTGTCGAAAGCCTTGGCGAGGTCAAGATAGGCTGCGTGAACCACTTCACTCTCATCTACGGCTTTGGTGACTGCCTCAAAGAAGTCGATTAGGTTCAGGAGGTATGATCTGTCTTTCACAAACCCTAACTGGGTGGGATCCAGAGTTTGGAGGTTACCAATGTCTTTGTTTATGAGTTCCATGATGATACGTTCCATGGCTTTGCAGACCAGGCTCATCAGGCTAATAGGTCTATAGTTCCCGGGATCAGTGGTGGCTCCCCCTTTGTGGAGTGGGATAACTGTTGCTGTGTGCCACTCAGTGGGCACAAAACCTGATGCGAGGCTATTATTGAACATAGTGCTTAAGTGGGGAGCCAGTTCATTCTGAAGTTAGTGTAAAACAGCCTGGGATGTTGTCCGGTCCCATGGATGCTGTGTTTTTGGCTTTAGAGAGTGCAGCTTTCACCTGCGTAGTTGTGATTACAGGGATTCTGCATTCTTCCTGTACAGATATGGGCCCTTTAGGGGGTGAGGGGGGGGGGGTAAAGTTAGCACTGAACCTATCTGCAATATCAGTTGGTTCTGTAATTTTCATGCCTTTGTGCTGTAACTCAGAGCAGATATGGGTGTTGCCATTGAGATTCTTGACATATTTATAGAATGCTTTGTGGTTGTCCTTGGAATTAGTGGCAATTTTATTTTCGTACTTCTTACTTCTTACTGAAACTGACCAGGGGAGCTCCTCCACTCATGGGATTTTACTCTCTTTTGCAACAGTTTCTTCCTTCTGTTGCAGTTTGTTTATGGCAGGGGACCACCAGATTGGCTTCCTTTTTTTGGAGGATAGCGTCTTGGTTCTGTTTGTGATAGCACGATCCATGCACTCATGTAGGTACTTATAGAGCACATTTGTGTTGGATTCAGCAGTTGTAACTGTATTGTCCATCTACATGGGTGTCATGAAGTTCACTACTTCTGTCTTAAGAATGAAGCATGAAGTTGGCTTTGGAGAAATTTCTTACTGTGGTTTCTTTAATGGGGGTGGGGGTGGGGTGTGGATATCAAGGGTGATTAGCTTATGGTCGGATTGGACCAACGAGGAGTTGACTTCAGATGTGGAACACCGGTCACTCATGTTGGTAATGACTAGATCTAGGATATTGTTGCCCCTGGTGGGGGTGTGGATAAGTTGATCTAGGGCATTGGAGTTTATGAATTCCAGAAAGTGTTGCGCTAAGGAGTTAGTACGAGTCGTTATCCCAGTTAATGGTGGGGTAGTTGAAGTCGCCCATTATTAGGGTGTTTGGTTGAACCCTAATATTTTCCAGTACATCATGAAAAGAGGAGTGGGAATCCTGGGGCATGGTGGGGGGGATCTGTAGCAAGCTACAATTTGGATTGCAGTTTTGCCAAGAGTTGCACTTGGATAACCTCCGATGCATTATGCTGAGCAACTAGCCTGGAGGTGTGGATATCCTTAATGAATATGGACACCCCCCCACCTTTGGTGTTTCGGTCCAGGTTAGATGGCCGAAAAGTGTGGTATGAGTTATAGCCTGGTAGTGCAGGGGTGCTCTCTGGAGCCTTGAACCAGGTCTCAGTCACTGCACAGATATCGATGTTCTCCACTTTAAGGAGTGCCTCGAGTGAGTGCATTTTGAAATTTAGACTTCTAGCATTGAGTAGCATTACCCTCAGTTTTTGCTTGCCTGTTCCTGTTATGGTGGTGAATTTGTTACTTGAACCCTGCCTAAAAAAGGCACTATAGGGGCAGCAAGAGCCTTAGTCAGTATCCGGAATCCTAGGGGTGACAGGTGCAGGCCATCTGTGGCAAAGCATCGTGGTCTGTCGACCATGTCAACCCAAGCAGACAGATACTGGATCCCCTTTGAATGACACCAGAAGCTTAGCCAATTGTTGAAATCAATCATTTTGTCCTTGTACTGCGGTATCAATCTGGGCGATGGCAGAATGCTACTCAGGGCTAGGGTCATACCTGCCTGGGCTACAAAACTGCAGAGCTCTTCCATGTCTCTTTTCATGTAGTTCAGGGAGGTACATCTCAGGTCATTCACACCAACATGGACAATGACAGAATCATATTTGTACTTGTTGTGGAGTGACCTGAGTGCGTGGGTTATGTGGTGGATCCTGGCACCTGACAGGCAGCTGACAGTAACCTTCTCCTTGTTTAGCCTGGAGAGTGGGACATCAGTGTGCCTGACTATAGAGTCACCTATGACTAGTGTGTTGGGTATGTTGTTTTGCCTTATTGGCTGTGTTTGAGTGGCACACTGAATCTGTGGGCTATGTGTCATTTGGGTTGTGTTGGGGGATGGAGGTTGCTTGTGTTTCTGCTTTGGAGGTCTCTGTTGCTTAGGCAGATTATTATTGAGAGCCTCCGCAAATGTTTTTGAGTTTCTATGTGTGAGTTTCTATGTGTGGATCCACCAGCTTTAATAAGGAATACCTGCCCTTAACACAGCCAAACTGGGTTGGGTCAAAAGTTTGGAGGTTGCCTATGTCCTTTTTGATAAGGTCCATGATGACTCTTTCCATGGCCTTGCAGATGAGGGTGGTTAACCCCCATGTTGGTGAGTACCAGGTCCAGGACATTCAAGCCCCTTGTAGGGGTGTAGACTAGCTGTTCCAAAGCATTTGAATTAAAGTCCAGGAACCTCAGGGCAATCGCATTTCTGCTCATGTATGTTGTCCAATCTATGGAAGGATAGTTGAAATCTTCCACGACCCAAGTATCTGGGTGTATAGGGAGTGAATATACAAGTCCAGGTAATCAGTGTGTTTCTCTTGGTTCACAGTGGGGGACCTGTAGTTAGCGATGATGTGGTAGGGTGTTTTACCTATATTTAATTGTACCTGGAGTAGCTCTAGAGAGTTGTACTGTTTAACCAGTCTCGAGGCGTATTTGGATTTAATGAAGATGGATACACCTCCACATTTGGTTCTTTCATGCTCATTTTGGGATGTGAATGTGTGAAAGGCATTGTAGCCTTGTATGACTGGGGTGTTCTCTATGGCTTTGAACCAAGTCTCATTGACTGCACAGATGTCACTATCTTCCAAGATGAGGAGTGCTTCCAGGGAGTGCAGTTTTCTGTTGAGGCTCCTAGCATTAAAAGCAGCTTAGCCTTGAGTTTGTCTCAAGTGGATTTCTGTATGTTGGGAATTTTTCTGGCATTGCCTAAAAAAAGCACTATGGAGAGGCAAGCCTCTTTGCCAGTATCCAAAAGCCTACAGGAGACTGGTGAAGACCATCTCTGGCAAAACAGCATGGTCTGTTGAACGTGGGTTCCCAGGCTGACAGATACTGGATCTTGGACTGACACCAGAAGCTAAACCAATTGTTGAAGTCTTATCATTTTTTTTTATCTGTGTTGTGGCATCATTCTGGGTGAAAGTAAAATGCTACTTAGTGCCAGGGTCATAACCACCTAGGACACACAATCTGAGCGTTCAGTCATGACTTTCTTCATATAGTCCAGAAAGGTACATCTCAACTCATTCACTCCAACATGTACTATGACAGAGTCGTAATGGTAATTGTTGAGTGCCTTGACTGCGTGTATGACTTGATGGATTCTGGCAGGCAGCTAACAGCGACTTTCTCCTTGTCCAGCCTGGTGAGAGGACATCTGTGTGTCTCACTAGGGAATCACCTATGACCAGGTCATTAGGTTTTGAGGTGTTTTGCCTTGGGGCTTATTTGTTGAGACACTTGTATGTGTGTTGCTATGTGAAGTGGGTTTGTTCATGTTCCAGTATGTGTGATCTGTTTGTGCTTGGGAAGTCTCTGGTCATTTGGTAGTCTCTTAGTGAGTACCTCTGTATAGGTGAGTCTATGTGACTTGACCTTGTCTTGTGTGAGAGGAGAGGAGTGTGTGCTGACAACCTGCTTGATGTCGTTTATTGTTACATGAGAGGACTGATTCCAGGTTCATGGTACAGTTACATCTCTCAGACACTGTATAAGTTTGACTTAGGAGCAAGTGGTTGTCAGTATACACAAGGCAATTACTACACTGCCCTAGGATGCCCATGTCAATCTGGCTAGCTGGTGAAATGTTGGAAAACTGCTTGCCCATTGTAGCAGGTTAAACCGCAAGTACTAGATGGGGAGTGGGCAAGTTGGATTAGCTTTTGCTCTAAAACTAATCTGACTAACTAAACAAGGGGGCTTATTCTGTTGAGGATTAGGGGTGAAGGAGTGTGGTGGTGCTGCTCAGTGCACAGCTGAGTTGCCTGCAGTGCAGCAGAGAAGCTTGTGAGGGTTCAACTGGCAAAAATCTAGGGAAAAAATACTTTCTAGGAGTTTGCTACTATACAGGGCACAGCTAACGCCGGTTGTATGGTGCGCAGCTACAAGCAAATGCAAGGCTTATACAAAGGCAAAATTAAACAGTTTTAAACTAGTCTACCAATAGAAAATCACACAATGATCCTTCCCGCCAGCAATCCCCAGCTCAGACAGGGCAGGGATATAACCATACTCTTCTACCAAAACAGTGCACGGGAGCCCTACTTAATGTAAAATGGCTAGACTTGAGTTCACGTGTATAAAAAGCAGGCTATATTCAGCAAGTCCGGATCTAGTCTATGATATATAAGCAATATTATAATGCAAAACAAGTCCAGATAATGAAGCCGGCACAGACATAAAAGAAAACAATCAAAAGGGCACCTATTAATGCAGTAAAATATTTAAATACAGTAGATTAGCACACTTCTGCCACAAGGGTGCAGAAAAAACACCTTCTTAATGTAGAGTAGCTGGTTTGGAGTCCAAGTGTAGCAAGACCACACAAACTACTTACAACCGCCCTACAACTAAGAGATACAATGTAATATAGTGCAATTAACTACTTAAAGCAGCAGCAGACAGTACTTTTTTTGGATGACTTGCAATGTCCTTTGGTTTAAAAGCAGATTTAATTCCCTGGTAGGCTAGTGGTCACACATGCCTGCCCTTATCACATACTGGGAGAAAGTAGGAACGATAGCTCTGCTGGCAAGTACACCTGCATTCACCAGTCCACTCCTTGCTTGCAACACCATGTGTACCATACAGGTGGAGCTGGTGACCAAGAAACTTTTGGCCTGACTTGGCAGCCCAGCCAGGTCCTCGGGTACGTTCATGCTATGCTAGTAATAACTAATAAGATTTATTAGAATAGCATGTCAAAGACTCTCATTATCTACTTTTGGTGTAGCAAGACTCAGACATTCAGTACTTTAGTGTTGTGAGGTACTGAACTGGGTGAACCCCACCTCATGGATGATGCTATCCCAAGGAGTGAGTGGAAATGTCTCTTTGGAGTAATGACAGCAGGTCTCTTTGGAGTAATGACAGCAGGATGGCAGAGGCTCTCTGCTTTGTTAGTCTAAAGTTTTCAGACTACGGGCCTGGAGGTGACAAGAAGGAATCTAAAAACAGTTCAAATTATTGTGTGAACGATCATTTTAGATGAAAACAAATGATGATAAATGCAACAGCAGAGTTGTGTGGAACTCATGTTCAATGCAAACTGGTAGTGCTCTCTCTTCTCCAACATGCATTGACTTATGGGGTTAATTACAGGTCAGTGTGGGTGCAGGGATCATAGTCTTAGTCTTCCGCATTGGGTTCTGGGTTGTTCTGTATCCCATGCACACATATATCTCATTGTCCACAGATTAAATGTTTTCTTTTCTTTTGGGTCCCTTGGCCAGGATAACCATCTGCAAATGTCAATGCCTCTCCTTTACCCCCACCCCTCCACACACATAGACTGTCTGCTTTATGTACCCTCGATCAGGGATACATGAGACAGAGCAATTATCTATCTTTGGGTGGAAGGTGAAGAGATTGATGTGCTCTGAGTCAGCATTATATTCTCCTAACTTCAGACATTTTTAAATAACTTAATCATTCCCCTGAGGGAAGGAGGATGCCATGACAAAAGCACACATGCATGACCATTCTAAATCATTCACCCCCTCTTCAATGTGCACACATGCCTAAGTGCTACTAGTGCTGTTCTTAGACCTCCACTAAACAGCAGCACAGTGATTTAAAAAAAGCTGTTAAGTCTGCACTTACTTCATTCATTTGGGACGTTTACTGCAGTTGCTTTTTGCAAGACGTTTACTGCAGTATTGCTTTTTGCAAACCGTTTACTGCATCATATTTTCTGGTTGCTTCTTAACAGTTTTGTAACAGTGTTTTGTTTTTCTGGAAAATAATATGCATTTTTCCCCCTGCAGTTTAGACTGTGACCACTGTGTGTGTGCTTCTCAGTGGTGTTTTAAGCATACTCTCCAGCATACCTCTTGACAGTACAGATTTTCACAGAATGTCCAGATTTTTGCCTCACACTGTTTTTCATAAAATTGTGGTTTTCTGTCTAATGCCTCTGGCTAACCAAGTTCGCAGATGACTGCAAACTAGGAGCCATAGTCAAGTCCCCAAATGATGTGGACATCTTACAGAAGGGCCTCGCTGAGAGATGCCTGGTGTCAGAGCCATGGCCTCAAGCTCAATGCCAAAAAGTGCAGTGTCATCCCCTTTGGTAAAAACTCTGTACCCATGAACTACCACACAGGCAGCAATCTACTTAACACTGAATGTGTGATAAGAGACCTTGGGACCCAGTGGACAGTAGTCTCTCCTTTGATAGTCACATCGCCACAGTAGCCAGGAAGTCCTTCTACGTGGCACACCTCATCATAAAAGGATTCTCATCCAGGAAAAAAAAGAGGTCATTGTTCCCCTCTACTCAACACTCATTAGACCCATTACAGAGTACAACACCACTTTTGGAATATACCTTACAAGACATCTGCAGCAGCTGGAAAGGCCACAGAAGTACCTCGCAACGAGGATTACTGGCCTCAAATAAATGCCCTACACTGACCGTCTCAAAAAACTCCAGCTTTACTCCGTAGCATATCACCTACTCCGAGGTGATCTCTGCCTAACATAGAAAGCTATGTCATACCCAGAGCTGTTGGACATGCTACACCTAAAGAAATCCCAATCCCTCCGAGCTACATGGACTAGGGACCTAAACCTTGTCACCACAATAAACAGGACATGCTGGAGGGACAGATTTGTGTCCCAGAGATTTCCCATACTCTGGAACAGGCTACCCATCTATGTCAAGCAAAGTTTTTCATTAGCACTCCTCAAGAAAAATCTTGATGAGTGGATGGGAAATAGGAAATACACCCTGGGTTTTACTTCTGTGTCTCTGCTCGACAGTGACACAGGAAATAACTTTCTTGGGTGGCGTTAGCCAGGGAGCCTTGCTGGCTAGGTTTATGTAGGCCCTTGGGCCGATAGCCTAGTACCTACATTTGAACCTATGGCAAATCATTAAAGACTGAAGTTAGAAAACTACAGACATTTGCGTTTCAGACTTCATACCCTTCAGAAAATTTATGTTACTGCAAAACCTGTTATTCTGTCAACTTTCTAAATTTGTAAGAGCAATATTTAAAAACTGCCCTATTTTTTGGGCCTTCATCCCACTTTTATTTATGGCTTTGTCCAGATTTCTTCCTCTAAGAGATTGAGAGGTATGTTCCATGTATCTTGAAAACTCAACCAGCTTGCTCATCCTTTTCAAGGGCAGCAAACAATTGTTTCCAACTAAAGAATTCCACATCTGTGTTTGCTGAAAATAAGTTCTACAAAATCAATAAACATGAAGTCATGATTTGGACTTTTTGTTATTGAGCTGGGACAACAAAAGCACGCCTTTGCAGTTGCACAACCACTTACTGGGAGAGCTAGGTTCATAGCAATGGAAATTTTGGCAGAGCATTTGAACACCGATGAAGATATGTCCACTTTAATAACTAGACGATGTTATGTTCTTGAAGAGGTTAAGCAATCAGATTTATAAGGCATGCTCTAATTCCAATCGGATTATCAGAGACAAAGTTTCTGCCGCAGATTATAGAACTGATTATGAGCAGAGACGGTTAAAGGCATACACACATGAGGCTTTCAGATGCAGTGCTTACTTTTAGCTGTCAGGTACTGCAAGATTAAATATAAAACGTATACAGTTAACATTAACAGCATGCAGTGAACTTTATTTTGCCTTAATACAGTTATCCCTAAAATGCTTTTTCATGGACAAGTCATCAGGCACTGAGGTTGGCATTCATGCAAGTCAGGAGACAAAGTGCACAGAGCAGAAACTAAGCAGCAAACTGAGCAGAAATGAAAGAGCTCAGTAAGAATGTCTAGCAGGTACAAATCCACGAAGTACTGCAAGACCTCAAAATCTGCTGTATGTCAGGACACCAATCACTGGTTTAAAGACTGTCTTAACAGAAGTCCACAAGATAAAATTATCATAGGAAAACAAACATCTGAAGCTACAGAATTACACAACATAACTTTATTTATCAAATGGACAGTTTCATATGCAGAGATATGCCTGTTACAAATTTGAAACATGAACAGAAACAGCAGAAGAAACCAAGAAACTTGAAAAAGTATGTGAATGAAACAAGTGGAAACAGTTAACATGTGGGACTACGGTACTGCATTTTTTTTAACATCAAATTGAATAAAAGCCTTGCTTTATGAAAAAAATAGATAACCTCTCATATATCTGCACGCATTCTAGGAGTGCAAATTCTAATGACAGAAAAAATGCATCTATGTAAGTGTGTATACCTTGTGTTTCAGCATCTATTCGTGGACTGCCTTTTACTTTTCCCACTTGTTTTGGCTTCACTTGTCCTGTTGTCAGTCCCACTGAGTTCTGACTTTTCTCAAGTTCATTTTGCATATCAGAAAGAGATGTGCTCTTATGGGGTGAGGGTGGTGGGCTGTTCATTTTATCCTTTGGCCCAACTTGTCTGTCTTTCAGTTTTTTCTGCAGTCGTTCATATGTTTTACTAGTTCTTTCGTCTCTATGTGCAAAACCGGACCTTGCATGGGGAGAATGTGATTCTGTGAAAGAAATAAAAATATGCGATTTTCACAATGTAACCACAACTGAAACATTATATTAACATTAAATAGCCAACATTGGCTTCTTACAAATAACTGTAAGCAATGCCATCTCCAACAAAACAGTTTTAACATCATGATGACATTACAGCAAATCCAAAAACAAGAAAACTAGTCCATAAACATGTGTGCAGACCTTAAAGAACTGCCATAGTTGAGAAAAAAATGTTAGCATTTCACTGAAAAAAAAAAAACAGATTTGCTACATATAATTTCATTCTCATCTGAATTATAGAAAGCTGCTTTCTACATACATCAAATCTTAAGACAACTTTTATTTTAAGGGTACATTATGTCACTGAAAATTAAACTGCATGCTTTGCTTAGCCATTGGACTTACCAGAACAGTTCCTGTTCAGCAGGAAAATGAAATCACTCAGAAACTCTTCCGGATCCTTGACATTCATCTGCTTTACTTCAGCCCCTGTAATTTGCCTCAACTGTGTTCTTAATTATAGCATGCAATACCTCATGCTAGACATGCAAGTGAAACAGCAGTCTGAAGTACTTGCGTGAAAGTTGTGAAATGTTTCTGTAAATATTTTAGCTGAAGCCAAAGCAGCATCTATTCACAGACATCATCAAGCTTACTGGGCAGCACCATTGCAGTTTATAATGGCAAATATTTATCTGGAATGATAATATGCTATTAAAATCACATTTATTTTTAGACTGGTGAGAGGGTAGGTGTACAAGATCACTCTCCTCTCAAAAGCCACAAAATTCATCAAAAGCAGCATAGCTGCAGTTCAGGTAACTTTGATTAGGAGGCAAACCAATAGCGTAATAAGGGCAACTGTCTACACAAACTACTTCCACTGTATATAAATCATCTGCTGCTGGTTTCCGGGCTTAGCGATATCTGGATAAGCACTTCTAGTGATTTCCTTTGCTTTTTTATCAAGTTTAAGTTTTTAACAGTTCTTATCTGAGTCATGCTCTTTTTGATATCAGTTTAACTTACTTTGCCAGTTTAAGCGATTTGTTTTGTTCAATTTATTTGCAATTTCTTTGGGCTGCTTGTTTCCAGTACTTGCAAAAACTGAAGAATTACTTTCTATTGATTTTCTTTGCTTTTTATTAGTTAAGTTATTTTCAGCAGTTCTTATCTGACCACCATTCTTTTGGTTACTAGTTCAAAGTTTTTGCTTGCTTTAATTTGTTTTCATCACTTTAAGTAGCTTTGTCATTGTCCTAATTCAGACTCTCTAGCAAGTGGCTTAAGTATTTTAAGCTCTTCAAAGCTTTTACTTTGAAAAATTCCAGTTAACAACCGTCCTGTATTTTTGTTGTATAAATGGTCTGTTAATATAAAATCCTACCTTTTCCCTTCTATTAAGACAGAGAAAAGCCAGATCAGTTGAAAAGGTTTGTTTGCATGGAGTAAATTTCAAGTACAGTTGCTACCGAGTTCGGAGAGGCTTATTTTGAATCCTTGGCACTTATTTTACATTTAGTGTTCCTGCAGGGGCTGTTCATAGGTAGGTACTAGGCTATTGGCCCAACGGCCTAAACAAGCTTAGCCAACGAGGTTACACCACCCAAGAAAATTATCTTCCTGTGCCACTGTCGAGCAGAGACACAGAAGTAATCCCCAGGGTGTATTTCCTATTTCCCATCCACTCATCAAGATTTTTCTAATTTTTTTTTTTTAATGAGGCACTTTGCTTGACGTGGT